>NC_047032.1:20481014-20781014 GCF_902652985.1 Pecten maximus | reverse complement strand
AGTTAGCCATCCTAAATAATGTATACCTGATAATTTTTGCCACCATTTAATTTTAATTTTTAATTTAGACACAATTCCACCCGTGATCCTTAAATTTTTTAAATAGTCCTGTAATTTTTCACGAATTTCAGGGGTGTAATTATGGTATTATCCTCTTTTTCTCTTTTCCTCACCACTATTAAAAACTGTTTAGTAAATCTCATTGTTTGCCTTTTGATAAGCCGTTTTTTTCTGTGTTAATTAAAATATTTCATTTCTACAGGTACGTTGTTTTAGGGAGGAACTTTAAAATGGACATCTTGTAACTCCGATGTCTAGTTAAAATCTAGTTAAAATCTAGTTAAAATTCATGCCATTCATGTACAAGAGAACAAGAGAAAACACTGGTCAATGATTAATCAGGGCATAGTGAAATTACAATTCCTTGTGTTTGCTTGAAATCACCCAATGACCCATGTATATACCCAATACTATTTGAATCAAAAGAGGCTAAAAATTGATCACAGGTAAACATTCTTTATTTCACACCTGATTACATTCACTGCTCTACTTATGTATTGAAAAGACATTTGGGGAACTCTGTAAATCCTGAGTGTTCCGAGTGCATCTGTATCCAGAATTCTGAATGGAATATTGGTTCTACAAACAGGAAAAAGGACATTTCTTCAAATCAATTTAGGGTGACTTTAAAACGAGGCGAATATGTTCTGTGCTGCTCAAGGCAAAAAAGTCTGGGGTATACAGTATTTCACATGTGTAAAGCTTGAGCATTCACAGCAATAATAGATAATAAAAAATGGTGTTATAAATCTGCTTATTGATCCATTGTAGCCACTACAGAAAATCAGCACCAGACTATCAGGCGGGTACGACAACGAGGGCCTCACGCCTATGTATACACAGCCAGATTTCACGATTAAAGGTAATATATCTTGTCTGTTACCATAGACAGCGTAGTCCTCTAAAACTGACCATAACCATAGGCTAGCAAATTCTGACCAGTCATCTATTTATGGTCAGCTATCTACTGCTCTCCAAATCTGTGATTTTACATCCAAATGAAAAAAAAAACTAAAAAATTAAGAATCTTCCCTCCTGGGTTGAGCTCCCCCTGTGTCCCCTCATCTGTCAGCTTCAGTAAAAGGTAAAATCATATAAAACATCATGCCAGTAATTAGTTCAGGAATTTTAATGTAAGGAAACCTTTCTCAAATTTACTTGATATAAACATTTCTGCAACCTGATATTTGAGTGCTCAGCTAAGATGTACATACAGAAGACTCACAACTTAACACTGTTGTTCGAAAGTTGAAGGTTGGTAAGATGAGATTTTTATATCATGATAAACAGTAACTATATATGATGTAGATGGAAAATTCTTATGGTTATGTGTTGGTTAATTTTTGCTGCAATAGAGGTGTGTATCGTTTCATGTAGTTTTCAAAGTCATGGGATCTACGATATTTATTTGAAAAATGTACTGTTCAGTTTTCAAGGAAATGACTTTCAGGTTTCATAAATGGATTTAGAAATACCTCACATTGGTTTGATAACACTGTTATAATTGTAAATAAAGAGATCTCTAAGATTGTTTTCCACCAACTTATTATTACATACCAACTTTCAACATGAATTTTTTCAATATTCAATATAAAAGAAAGTCTTATATGTTTTTTCATAATATATTATGTAGTTATTTTAATTAAAACAGGCAACATTTTTAGGTCACCTGAGACGAAGTCTCAAGTGACCTATTCTAATCGCCTTTTGTCCGTCGTCGTCCGTCGTGCGTCGTGCGGCGTGCGGCGTGCGGCGTGCGTCCGTAAACTTTTTACATTTTCGACTTCTTCTCCAAAACCACTTAACAAAATTCAATGAAATTTGGCAGAAAGTTTCTATGGCTGAAGGTCAACCAAAATTGTGAATTATATGGTCCCCACCCCCCAGGGGCCTGAGGGGTGGGGCCAAAAAGGGTCAAATTGACTAAAACTTCAAAAATCTTCTTCTCTACTCTCAGATGAGGTAGAATCAAATACTCTTCATAGATGGAAGGGTCTTAAGGTGCTTTACCAAAATTGTGAATTTCATGACCCTGGGGTCTCACGTTTGCCCCTGGGGAGGGGGTAAACTTTACTATAGTTTATATAGGGAAATCACATTTTTGACTATTATTTGTTGGAATTTGTATTGGAATTCATTCTAACTTGTATCAAATTATCAGCATGGGATGACAGTTTGATGTTATGTACATGTTGGCCCTAATTGACCCCCAGGAGCTGGGAGGCGGGGCCAAAAAGGGTCAAATTGACTAAAATTTCAAAAATCTTCTTCTCTACTCTCAGATGAGGTAGAATCAAATACTCTTCATAGATGGAAGGGTCTTAAGGTGCTTTACCAAAATTGTGAATTTCATGACCCTGGGGTCTCACGTTTGCCCCTGGGGAGGGGGTAAACTTTACTATAGTTTATATAGGGAAATCACATTTTTGACTATTATTTGTTTGATTTCTATTGGAATTCATTCTAACTTGGTTCAAATTATCAGCATGGGATGGCAGTTTGATGGTATGTACATGTTGGCCCTGGTTGACCCCCAGGGGCTTGTGGGTGGGGCCAAAAAGGGTCAAATTGACTGAAATTTCAAAAATCTTCTTCTCTACTCTCAGATATGGTAGAATCAAATACTCTTTATAGATGGAAGGGTCTTAAGGTGCTTTACCAAAATTGTGAATTTCATGACCCTGGGGTCTCACGTTTGCCCCTGGGGAGGGGGTAAACTTTACTATAGTTTATATAGGGAAATCACATTTTTGACTATTATTTGTTTGATTTCTATTGGAATTCATTCTAACTTGATTCAAATTATCAGCATTTAATTACAGTTTGATGTTATGTACATGTTGGCCCTGGTTGACCCCCAGGGGCTGGTGGGCGGGGCCAAAAAGGGTCAAATTGACTGAAATTTCCAAAATCTTCTTAGCAACTATTTGTTAGAATCAAATACTCTTCATAGACTGACCCCATTAGGACTGATGGGTGGGGCCAAAAAGGGTCAATTTAGTTGGCCGAAATATTTCAAATCTCAGGTGACCGTTAAGGCCCTTTGGGCCTCTTGTTTTGAGGAAATATAGATCCTAATAAATATGTATTTAAGAAACTAAATAATGATGTCTTTCTTGACCGACAGGGGGACCAAGCATACGGCAATATTTTGTTTTAAATGACAAGCGCCACATATTGACCAAAGATACAGAAAATAATGTGGCTCTCTGGGATGTATTAACGGTAAGATTGATATTTATTGCTCACCTGGCTCTATGGTCATGAAACAAGTCTAAAATTGCCTTAAATTTTCACTTACTAGCCAATCACAGATAACAGCGTAAGAAGTTACACATGATTTGAAAAAGCTTAAGTCTAATATTATTTTATGATCCAGACATCTTCATACCTATCAATGTTGGAAAAATTCTTTCAAATACAATTCAAAAGTGTAATACTTAGTTTGTCTTCATCACTTGTGATGCTACAAATCTAATCTGCAGGTATTGTTGTCATAATAGCATAGAAGGAAATAATTGTCTGTTAACTCATCTAGTTTTAACAGTTCATAGTATTTTATGGAATTTAATTTTGCCTCTAGATTGTAGAGTTTGGCAAAAATTACAATTTATCTCTGGGAATGGGTCATAGACAGGGTGAAATCAAACCCTGTCAACCTCAGATTTTCTTCAGTGTTTCACCCCTCCAAATTGGATCACCTTATTCAAACGTCAGTTCACACCAGGGAAAGGTTGTGATGATCTAAACCAGACATGGTCAAATAAGTAAGTGAAGGCATTAAAAATGTATGTTATACCGGTACCCCACAATTTGTGTTGATGCTCTATTAGACTTCATTAATTCTCAATGCTGTGGTAAAGAAAAAGGGTTAAGTTTGATTTTGAAGTAATTACAAGTGGCACAGGAACCAATACATGGTTCGTCGCTCCCTACCTTTGGTGGTTTGTGTTTCATGGGAAACTGAGAACTGGCTGGTCAGTGCTGTCATTGTTGTGTCCTTTGGACAAGGCTCTGGAGGCATGTGATGGGCCGCCCGTATGTTGTTCAGTGAGGTAGCCACCAACTACTACTATGAAGGAGACTCCACCTCAAAATGACTCTGGATATTCAAAATAAACCCAGTAAACAAATTATGACCTGTGTATCCAGGAAAGCTTACCAAGTGAAGCTTTTTTAAAAAGCTTAACTTTCCTTGAATTTGCGTCACTGATACGTGTTAACAACTGAGATGTGGACTACATAGACTACTGGTATTGCTGTTGTAGGCACGAAAAACAGAAGAACTTGGAAAAGTGGATTTTGAGGAAGAAATAAAGAAAAGATTCAAAACAGTGTTTGTTCCCAACTGGTTTTCTGTTGATTTAAAGACTGGGGTATGTATACCACACCTGTTCTGGCCAGCAATACAGCTTGTATTTATACTTCCTGATAAACATAGTACATACCTTAGTCTTTGTATGTCGTCTACACAAAACATATGTCTGTATACCATCTACCCTATATATGTCTGTATACCATCTACCCTATATATATATGTCTGTATACCATCTACCCTATACACATGTCTGTATACCATCTACCCTATATATGTCTGTATACCATCTACCCTATATATGTCTGTATACCATCTACCCTATACACATGTCTGTATACCATCTACCCTATACACATGTCTGTATACCATCTACCCTATACACATGTCTGTATACCATCTACCCTATATATATGTCTGTATACCATCTACCCTATATATATGTCTGTATACCATCTACCCTATATATATGTCTGTATACCATCTACCCTATATATATGTCTGTATACCATCTACCCTATATATATGTCTGTATACCATCTACCCTATATATATGTCTGTATACCATCTACCCTATATATATGTCTGTATACCATCTACCCTATATATATGTCTGTATACCATCTACCCTTTATATGTCTGTATACCATCTACCCTTTATATGTCTGTATACCATCTACCCTATATATATGACTGTATACCATCTACCCTATACACATGTCTGTATACCATCTACCCTATATATATGTCTGTATACCATCTACCCTATACACATGTCTGTATACCATCTACCCTATATATATGTCTGTATACCATCTACCCTATATATGTCTGTATACCATCTACCCTTTATATGTCTGTATACCATCTACCCTATATATATGACTGTATACCATCTACCCTATACATATGTCTAAGTTTAAAAATTAAAGAAAAAACCTGCTTAGTTATTTGGTGAATCCTTTATGATTTTGAATTCAAAGTGTTACTTTACTGGTACAATATATCAGCAGTTTATTAAGTCTTTGGTTTTAATGTAAACACCACTACTGCTCTGAATAAGTGTTTTAACAGGGTCTCCAATCCTCTTTTGTAGTTGCTCACCATACATTTAGATGAATCAGACTGCTTCGCTGCTTGGATGTCTTCGAGGGAGTTAGGGGCAGGCCTGACCCCCGAAGGAACAGATCCAAAATGTAGGTACCAGGTATACATTTGTACGATTTGGGTTAGACTGACATGTTAGGGGCTCAGTAAACTTTCTTGTCTTTATCCTAGGCAGCCAGGGTTCGATTTCCCAATTGGGAAAATGTGTGGGGGCATCTGCTTGACCACATGGGTTTTCTCTAGTTTGGCACCCCTTGCTTCCACCTGGGCCGGGCAACAAGTGTGATTAATATAAGTTGATATAACTTGTTTCGCAATTGTTGTAAAATAGATAAAGTTTATATCATATCATTGTAAACTCTCAAACTATTGGTATCCTGTGATAAGTTTTAGGGATGAGCGTTAATTGAATGCAATAAAAAATCGTATAGATCTGAATTGGAAAATATGTAACTAAAAAAATTTTCCTTATACGATTGCAAGCTTAAGCTTGACTATATATTGTCTGGAGTTTACATGTTCTGTTGGTATTTGTTTCAGTAAATATTGGCCAGGAACTCCTACAGGCACTGTTAGAACATTGGCCAAAGACACATGTTTATGAAAACCAGGGTAAGTGTTGTTGACTGTTTATTATATCACTGGCATCAATGGAGACCAACTGAGCCTACACAGTACACAGGGGTTTGTTGTCTGGCATTAACATTTAACAACATCTTCTTATAACATAGAGGCTACAAATCTTGATAATTAGCCTGTAGTTATGCTGGGATAACAGGCTGTCAGGTTTGTTAAAATCTTCTTTGGACAGAAGTTTTTGCCAAATACTACTACTTTACTCTCTCAGCCAGGTCTCTCTCAGCCAGGACTTCCTGAACATGAAAAGTACCAATCTGTAAGGTCAAGGTCGTTATGCATTCCATTTCTAGTTCATATGAAAAGTTTCTCCAGAATAACACCTATTACTTCCTCAACAAATCCTGATGGATCATGGTCTAGATGACTTACCTGAGGGTTTGGATTCATATCTGAGGATTTTCCTGGAGTTATGTCCCTTCTATGATATCCTAATTTAGCTCATATAAAAATTACAAACTTCTTTTTTTATTTGTATGATGATTTGTAATCTGATATCTTGATGTTCATTGTTCAAACCTGTGATCACATGAAAGACTCCTATTTCAGCAGTATGGAGTCAGAATCATGGACACATATAATTACTGTTACAAAAGAGAAGAATATTAATTTGATTTCATGATGATAATTCAAATTCTAGCTGCCAACTCTTTTCAAAAGTGACGGTGAACAGGTATCACTCTCAGGCGAGATTTAGGGATTTAAACGCATTTACCCCCTAAAAATCCCATTCACATTCCCCGAAGGAATGTGCTCTATTGAAGAAATCCCATCTGCTTTCAAAAATTCTGAAATTGCCCTTAGCATTAATTATCCAGAATTATCACTGAAAATTCAGTATTTGTGTTGATAAATAGTGTTGATAAAAAGTAAACAACAGTAAAAATATCTTGTAAAGTGCACTATTATAACTTGCAAAATTACTCTAATGCCCTTCACATTACATAATACATTAATACATTTCATTTCAAGCGTTAGATGATGAAATGTAGATTATGTCTGTGTATGAAGTGTAATTGTATTTATTCTTATTTATGTTGATGATTGAAGACAGAATTCCATTAGTATCACAGTATCTCAGTCCGTAAGTTACATATTTTTGTCCCCTGACAAAAGGTATAAACGGTCAGTAAGTTATTTTTTTGTCCCCTGACAGAAGGTATGAACGGTCAGTAAGTTATTTTTTTGTCCCCTGACAGAAGGTATGAACGGTCACTGCGGTCAGTAAGTTATTTTTTTGTCCCCTGACAGAAGGTATGAACGGTCAGTAAGTTATTTTTTTGTCCCCTGACAGAAGGTATGAACGGTCAGTAAGTTATTTTTTTGTCCCCTGACAGAAGGTATGAACGGTCAGTAAGTTATTTTTTTGTCCCCTGACAGAAGGTATGAACGGTCACTGCGGTCAGTAAGTTATTTTTTTGTCCCCTGACAGAAGGTATGAACGGTCAGTAAGTTATTTTTTTGTCCCCTGACAGAAGGTATGAACGGTCAGTAAGTTATTTTTTTGTCCCCTGACAGAAGGTATGAACGGTCAGTAAGTTATTTTTTTGTCCCCTGACAGAAGGTATGAACGGTCAGTAAGTTATTTTTTTGTCCCCTGACAGAAGGTATGAACGGTCAGTAAATTATTTTTTTGTCCCCTGACAGAAGGTATGAACGGTCACTGCGGTCAGTAAGTTATTTTTTTGTCCCCTGACAGAAGGTATGAACGGTCAGTAAGTTATTTTTTTGTCCCCTGACAGAAGGTATGAACGGTCAGTAAGTTATTTTTTGTCCCCTGACAGAAGGTATGAATGGTCAGTAAGTTATTTGTTTGTCCCCTGACAGAAGGTATGAACGGTCAGTAAGTTATTTTTTTGTCCCCTGACAGAAGGTATGAACGGTCAGTAAGTTATTTTTTTGTCCCCTGACAGAAGGTATGAACGGTCAGTAAGTTATTTTTTTGTCCCCTGACAGAAGGTATGAACGGTCACTGCGGTCAGTAAGTTATTTTTTTGTCCTCTGACAGAAGGTATGAACGGTCAGTAAGTTATTTTTTTGTCCCCTGACAGAAGGTATGAACGGTCAGTAAGTTATTTTTTTGTCCCCTGACAGAAGGTATGAACGGTCAGTAAATTATTTTTTTGTCCCCTGACAGAAGGTATGAACGGTCACTGCGGTCAGTAAGTTATTTTTTTGTCCCCTGACAGAAGGTATGAACGGTCAGTAAGTTATTTTTTTGTCCCCTGACAGAAGGTATGAACGGTCAGTAAGTTATTTTTTTGTCCCCTGACAGAAGGTATGAACGGTCAGTAAGTTATTTTTTTGTCCCCTGACAGAAGGTATGAACGGTCAGTAAGTTATTTTTTGTCCCCTGACAGAAGGTATGAACGGTCAGTAAGTTATTTTTTTGTCCCCTGACAGAAGGTATGAACGGTCAGTAAGTTATTTTTTTGTCCCCTGACAGAAGGTATGAACGGTCAGTAATTATAAGTTATTTTTTTGTCCCCTGACAGAAGGTATGAATGGTATTATGGAGAAGAGCCAGTCTACACCATTGTTCCAGGTTCCTGGTCATACTCCTGTCATATTCTGGTAAGTTTCAGAAATAATTTTGCATATCGAATGGAATTATGCTTTTTAGTGGGTACTTCGTGGATAATTCATATAACACTAAGGGGAAAAAGGCCATGTCAGGAGCTGGTCAGTAACTATCTGGCTATATTTACATTTGATCTGTATTTTTCCATTGGTACAATACTAAGAAGCAGTTTGCCACCATACGCCTATAACACCCAGTGCCTCAGACTATTAACTGGGTCATATATCATTAAAATAAGGCAGTATTTTTAGCTCACCTGGCCCGAAGGGCCGGTGAGCTTATGCCATGGTGCAGCGTCCGTCGTCCGGCGTCCGGCGTCCGTCAACTTTTTCTTTAAATTGCTACTAGTCCTAAAGTACTGAATGGATTTTCACCAAATTTGGTCAGGAACATCCTTGGGGGAAGGGGAACAGAGTTTGTATACAGTTTTACTCTGAACCCCCAGGGGCCTGAGGGGCGGGGCCAAATAGGGGAAATAGGGTTAATCCTTTAAATCGCTACTAGTCATAAAGTTATGAATGAATTTGAACCAAATTTGGTCAGGTACATCCTTGGCAGAAGGTGAACAGAGTTTGTATAAATTTTTACTCTGAACCCCCAGGGGCCTGAGGGGCGGGGCCAAATAGGGAAAATAGGGTTACTCCTTTAAATTGCTACTAGTCATAAAGTTATGAATGAATTTGAACCAAATTTGGTCAGTAACATCCTTGGGGGAAGGGGAACAGAGTTTGTATAAATGTTTACTCTGAACCCCCAGGGGCCTGAGGGGCGGGGACAAATAGGGAAAATAGGGTTACTCCTTTAAATCGCTACTAGTCATAAAGTTATGAATGAATTTGAACCAAATTTGGTCAGTAACATCCTTGGGACAAGAGGAACAGAGTTTGTATAAATGTTTACTCTGAACCCCTAGGGACCTGAGGGGCGGGGCCAAATAGGGAAAATAGGGTTACTCCTTTAAATCGCTACTAGTCATAAAGTTATGAATGAATTTGAACCAAATTTGGTCAGGAACATCCTTTGCAGAAGGGGAACAGTGTTTGTATAAATTCTAACTCTGAACCCCTAGGGACCTGAGGGGCGGGGCCAAATAGGGGAAATAGGGTAACTCCTTTAAATCGCTACTAGTCATAAAGTTAGTAATGAATTTGAACCAAATTTGGTCAGGAACATTCTTGGCAGAAGGTGAACAGAGTTTGTATAAATTTTTACTCTGAACCCCCAGGGGCCTGAGGGGCGGGGCCAAATAGGGGAAATAGGGTTACTCCTTTAAATCGCTACTAGTCATAAAGTTATGAATGAATTTGAACCAAATTTGGTCAGGAACATCCTTGGCAGAAGGGGAACAGAGTTTGTATAATTTTTTACTCTGAACCCCTAGGGGCCTGAGGGGCGGGGCCAAATAGGGGAAATAGGGTAACTCCTTTAAATCGCTACTAGTCATAAAGTTAGTAATGAATTTGAACCAAATTTGGTCAGGAACATTCTTGGCAGAAGGTGAACAGAGTTTGTATAAATTTTACTCTGAACCCCCAGGGGCCTGAGGGGCGGGGCCAAATAGGGGAAATAGGGGTTAATCCTTTAAATCGCTATTAATTATTAAGTTACGAATGGATTTTAACTAAATTTTATCAGGAACATCGAGAGAGGAAGGGGGGAAAGAGTTTGTGTAAACATTGAGGGGCCTGAGGGGCGGGGCCAAATAGGGGAAATAGAGATTAGTCTTTAAATTGCTATTTGCCATAAAGTTTTAAATGGATTTTAACCAAATTTGGTCAAGAGCATCCTTAGGAGAAGGGGAACCGAGTTTGGATACATTTTTACTCTGTACCCTCAGGGGCCTGATGGGCGGGGCCAAATAGGGAAATAGGGGTTTATCCTTTAAATCGCTATTATTCATAAAGTTATGAATGGATTTGAACCAAATTTGGTCTGGAATATTCTTAGGGGAAGGGGGAAAGAGAGTTTATATAAATATTGACTCTGACCCCCAAGGGGCCTGAAGGGAGGGGCCAAATAGGGGAAATAGAGATTTGAGTTTTAAATGGATTTGAACCCAATTTGGTCAGAAACATCCGTGGTGATGGGGGAACAGATTTTGCATAAATGGTTACTGTGACCCTCAATCCCATAACTATGTATAGTAACGCTGGGCATTAAGGGATAAACACAATTCTTATGTAAACATAGGCCAAAGGGTTTTCCCCACCCTAAGGGACTTAGTTTCTTTAAACACCATTATGTTGTAAAAATAATCCATATGGTCTTTCAGAGAGTACATTTTTGTATAATGTATTAACAAATTGAACATGAACATTATTTTGACATTTGGTCAAATCCAACCAGGTGAGCGATACAAGCCCCATGGGCCTCTTGTTTTTGTTGGTTCAGTTTTCACAATTGACGAAAATGGTAAGCCATTGTCATGAAGTCATGAACTGTGGTTTTATTGTTGTTATAGTCACTATGGCAGCAAGACGATGGGTAAATGTTCCCATGCTGCATTTGCCCACCATACATTTTGCTGTCATATTGACTATAACAGCATGGAAACCACTGTTCATTATTTAAATCTACCATGGATAGCTGCTTCATCATGAGGCCATGATAGAGATATAGGAGTCAAACAGTAACTATTTGTTACTAAAGTGGAAGAAAGCCAGATAGTTACTCCTGTCATGGCCTCACAATGTAGCAACTTTGCTACATCATCAGGGCTAATACCCTGTGATAAGCAATTTATTCCCAAAAATACCCAATAATTTCTAATTTGTATAATAACTAAACTGTGGAAAGTAAATAAACTTAAGTCAATGAACTTGACTTTAAATGAAACTTATTACATATTATGACAGAAAACTTGTTCAATACCTGAACATTTTTAAAGGATATTAAACAAATGAGCCGAAATCTTGCATTTTAACTTACTTTGTTGTAAGCATATATCGAGTCTGATTGGTTTAGGAAAGTTCAACCGTATCCCTATTTATATTGACCATTTATATTTTATTAATAATGGTATGTTGTGTTTTAGTGAGATTGGAGGTAGGACATTGTTCCGACTGCTGTGTCGAGACGCTGCAGGGGAGACAGAACAGATGCTACTGAACGAAACTGTGCCATCATGGGTGGTTGATGTTATTGTACATGTAAGCTTACTTACTTATGAAGTGTTTTATACTATATTTCTGTATATTAAATAGGAACTATTGAAGTGTTTTATACTATATTTTTGTATATTAAATAGGAACTATTGAAGTGTTTTATACTATATTTTTGTATATTAAATAGGAACTATTGAAGTGTTTTATACTATATTTTTGTATATTAAATAGGAACTATTGAAGTGTTTTATACTATTTTTTTGTATATAAATAGGAACTATTGAAGTGTTTTATACTATTTTTTTGTATATAAATAGGAACTATTGAAGTGTTTTATACTATATTTTTGTATATAAATAGGAACTATTGAAGTGTTTTATACTATATTTTTGTATATTAAATAGGAACTATTTAAGTGTTTTATACTATCTTTCTGTTTATTAAATAGGAACTATTTACTCTCACCTGGCATGGTTGAGGAATATTTTGAACTGTAAAGTCATATGTGAATGAAGCCATATTTCGGCAGCACTTTAAATTTTAGCATTAGAAGAGGTGACTGGGCCCACAAATACAATTACAATTCATTGGATTTTTTTTCCAGAGAAATGCACCGAAATCAAACAAAATTCCATTCTTCTTACAACCACACCCAAGTACAGGGATCAAAACGATTAAGAAGTAAGTACTCATTTGTGTGTTAACAAGGGACTTAGTGGGCTGTACAACAACAATACAATACAATTATCTCATTTAAACACCAATACAAGCCCTTTAGGCTTCTGGAGGAAAATGCCAGTTCCAACATGAACCAAACTTTTTTTTGTAAAGAATTGAGGAATTCCTTTTATCAATCATTAAATATGATGTAATTATGTCTTGCCTTCGAGAAAAAAAAAGGAAACAGTTCTGCCTCTTCATAATACAATCTTGTCCAGGCCGTAACTTTTGAACCATTGAAGATATCTTTATGAGTCTTGCGACATTATGTATCACCCAGAGGCTGTGAGTATAGTGCACTTATATCAGGTTACTGTGACCTTGAATTATTTCTCAACTATTACAGTTGGACATAAAGCTATTGGATTATAAAATACTTTTGGAAGTATATTTAGCTCAGGACTCTAAAGGAAATTTATGTAGCTTTTGGTATATATATATATAAAAGTTAAAAGATTGGAAAACACGATAAATATTACTATGTGTATATATAGAAAAAAAACTGACAAATGACAAAGTCCATGTTAAGCATTAGCGCTTTTAGTTTATTTTCAGGTGCTCAATTAGTCAGTAAGCATTATTGATATGTAAACTTTAATTCCTGAGAATATTACAAAGAACCACAGAGGCTTGGCCGCTTTCTAGCCCATGGTCCATATATATGTATGTGTATTCTTCCCTGTGGGAAGAGGATTTAAAATTAGATTCAATCTTTAAATACAATGTCAACTGTTTAAGTCAGAATTACCTCCCCTTTCTATGAGTAGACTAATTGGATAATCACAAGTAAAAGGTATGTTGTTGAAGGACAAACTCACAAACTCATCACAGTGAATGTTACAGAAATACTTATGGTTACCGTTTGTTTCCTCAGAGATCGACTATCAGCCAGTGATATGATCCAAGTGAGAAAAGTAATTGAGCATGTGTATGAAAAAGTGTTGGGTCAAGGTTCAGAAAATGGGTCTCAAACCAATAGTACTGGTGGGGAGCGAGCAGAGCCAGTTGAAAAGGAGGAGCCTGATCTATCATCTGTGGCAGAGGAGAAAGTCGAGCTCATATGCAACGAACAGGTATACAAATTTCCATAGTCTGGGTCTGTAGTCAGATTGAACAGGTAAAACAGGAGTTCTATAAACCCATTCCCCTGGTCACCAGTAAGGTTGAATAATGTTAAACTGTGTTGTAAGATAAAGCATCAAATCCAGGAATTACTTGTTGTTTGGATATCTGGTCACATCAAATTACTCTTTTTATTGTGACAACAAAAATCAAAGAACATCATGATTATGTACAATCAGTCTGTCTGTCAATTTGTAATTACAATTGTTAAAGCGTTCTGCTGTAAGCAGTGACCCAGATATTGGTTGAACTGTTTGAGATTTGGTAATGATAAATTCAGCACGTTGGAACCATTTGACAAAAATAAGAAGAAAAAAAGCAGTTTAGTTTTGCTTTCTTTTTGCTATTATGGTGATTTTTTTTCTTATAAAACAACTATACCTCAATAAAAGCATTATGAAATCTAAAAATCCTTTCCTTTCTTATGATTTTCAGATTCTTGATTCTAACATGGACTTACGAACTGTGAAGCATTTCTATTGGAAACAAACAGGAGATCTGACTTTACATTATCGCCCCGTACAGAAGGTATGACACAGGTTGTCGGGGACCCTTGCTGGGTAGTCAGGATGGCTCTATGATAGCTGTGTTGGAAACAGGACAACGTGATGTGTGTGTGTGAGAGACACACCATGTCCACAAAGTAGAGCATTTACGATGTACAGATTTCACGAAAGAGAACGGTTCAACATGTAAAATTGGAACCAGATCAGAATGTAGTGAAAGATAGACAGATCTGTCTGAAATTTATTAATAGGTTGCAGATTGGAATAATCTACCTTATGTACAGGGTTACATTACATCATAATACTACTACCAATACTTTCGGAAATTATTGAAGAAACCAGTAGATGGATTACACACTGTCATTAGCTACTATATATACCGAGGTAAAATTAATGGATTTGACAATATGTATTTTAACTGTGATGTTCTGATATTGTTGCTCTCAAATGTTAGTGCATTACCATATTTTTAGCTGACCATTATCAGATGATTCAAATCACCCTACATCTGTGGTCCGCCATCCATCTGTAAACAATCATTGTTATCTCTTACTATTATTTATATTATTATATTTCTCAAACTTCATATGTAGGTTTCCCTTGGTCCCTAGTTGTGCCTATTTTATATTGAGTCTGATCTGTAGGTTTCCCTTGGTCCCTTGTTTGAGTTTGAGCAAGAAAACAAAATGGCCGACAGGCAGCCATCTTGAATTTTGACAGTTGAAATTTGTAATTGATATATTTTAGAAAATTCTTTGTACATGTAGATTCGTTCTTAGACTTTATATTTTGGTACCCCATGTTATCAAATGATTAAAAGGAAGAGGAGGGAAAGAAAGGAAAAGAAGAGAAAAGTTCAGTCTTTCAATGGACTGATAAAGATTATTAAATGGTGAGGGTCAAGATCCTATTGGATCTCATTGCAGAATACAGCAATGATGAATAAGTACTCCCACATTATTTGCTATATGACTGGTTCATATACAGTGTAATTTAGTGCAATCATAATTGAATTAAGTGTAAAGAGTGCTGAGAATCAGATAACAGCTATAATGTGTACATTATACATGTATTTGTAGCTGATGTTTTCCTTTTCTTTTTTTTCCTTTTTTTTTATTACTCCAGTCACTGATAGAGATTTATGTTTTATCAGAAAGCTATTTTTTTTCTCTAAGTGTATTACATAAGAAATCCCTCAAAAGAAAGAGTAAGTTGGCAGTGTTTAGTCCGAGTGTTATATTTATAAAATAGTATGAGAAAATCAAGACTACTGTAAATCACTTGTACTTTGCATGGGATTTATTTTCGCGTTTATATTTGAAGAAATTCAATTGTGATTATTCTTATGAAAATGTCACTTGTATGATGGCCAATTCCAGTCGCCATTACACGAGTCTTCCAGAGTCAATGACCCTAATAGCTCATCATTCATGAATTTTTAAAGACATTTCTAGATCAGTGTTCCCAAAATTTTGTAATCGCGAATATGTCTGAAGATGAAAGTGCACAAAATGTAAATTATTCACGAAATCTAAGTGATTTACAGTAAGTTACTGAACTCTCACAGTCATTTGTTGTGTATAACTGAGATATTGATTTGTTATGTGTCTAGGGAGATACATACTGTAAATATGGACATTTTTACGAGGGGGAAATTTACGCTAAGTACACAGAGTCCTTTTGATAGCGAAATTCCCCCCCCCCCCCCCACGCATATTATTTTGATATCAAGTTGCATAATCTCGAACTACAAACGAAAAGAAAGGATCGATCGCAAAAATTACCCCAACGCGTATAGTTTACATATTGAAATCGCGAAATTAACCCCCCGCGAAAATAACCACGTTTACAGTAACATATATATATATGTATATGTATCTACTAATATCATCTGATGAATGAGGGTCAAGGAGTGAGAGAGAAGTTTTACACCAAAGTATGTCTCACATAGTTTGGGTTTTACTTTTTGAGATTGTGAACAAAATTATACTAATGAGTTTTTACATCATTTTTATAGCATTGTTATAATGTACCAGGGCACAAAATAAAATCAAAACAAAATAACATTAAAAATTTCCTCTTTTAATGCCTTCTGAAATTAACAGACTATGTCAGCAATAAGAACACGGAGGGAACAGGGTTTGGACTTACGTAGTTTACTTTATACGGTACCTCATTAGTACCGACATTTTTTGTTTGTATTTTGCCTTGTTTAATTGATTTTAAATTAGCATTACAGTTTTGTTTTATTGTTGGTATTCCCTGTTATTTTATATACATTGTAATTCGGTAAAGGTTTATTCTAGTATTTGCTCAATTTCTTTTGTATTTGTGATCTTCCTGGTAAACAATGGCAATTTGAAGGGGAGACAACATGAACATTTCTCCATGTTGTTGACAGTGTTCAGGAAATAAGAGTCGAGCAGTAGTTGTCAAGAAATGATTTATATTTCATTTGCAATCTCAAAAATTGTGACACAAACTTGAATGTGAATAACATACAGTCGACTGTATTTTGTCAGATTATGATATAGAGGTCAAAGGGAATTATCACAAGATTAATTGAATCTTCCACTATCTTGAGGGTGTGACTAACATAATTGTACATGGGTCTGTCCCATCTATGGAACAGCCCCATGCTTTTCTCACATACTTAAAAACGGCAACAAATGTGAAGTGTTGTGAAACTTATTCATTGTGCCATCACAAATGTTCGAGGAAATGTGTTAAGAAATTGAGGACATGATGCGTCTTGGTTATGCGACATAAAATGATAACGCCACACTCTATTGTAAGCAGCATGTGTCATAGAACGTGCCAGCTGTCTTTCCCTAAACATTGTAAGATTAATAGAATCTAACATGGGTCTGTTCCGTGGACATGGATATCTCAACCCGAGTGTAAGGGTTTGGCCGGTCGGAACAGACCCATGATTGATTATTTTTAAGTTTTGAAAGTTTTTCATCGCGCCATCTTCAATGCTCCTTGGAATATATGCGTCAGAATTAATGAAGTCATCATTTACGTTACTCTATGTAAAATGATGACGTTACGTTATTGTGAGCAGCGTCATATAGCTTGTGCCAGCTGTCTTTACCCACCCTGTGTAAGATCGATTTATCTTTTCCCTGGCAACCGATGGATAACCCTGTGAAGTATGTGAGAAATCTTTTTTTCACATACTTCACATGGTTATCCGGCGGTTGCTGGGGAAAAGATAAATCATTCTCATACAGGGGGGTAAAAACAGCACGCTCTATATGACATTCACAATAACATAACGTCATCATTTTACGTTGAGTAACCATGTCGTAAATAATGACGTCATCAATTAGGCGCACATTCCAAGGAGCATTGTAGATGGTGCGATAAAAAACTTTCATCAATCAAAACTAACATTTGCTTGCAAGTATGTGAAAAAAAAATCAAACATGGGTCTATTTACTCCTATAACATAAGAGGCCGCTGGTTGGCTCTTTTTCTATCGGATATGATTTTGCTGACTGCGACAGGTTACACAGCACCTGTCAAAAGTATCTCGCTGTGTAAAACCTCTAACATTGTTGGAGTAGGGTCTATTATGCGAACAAGGATATCTCAACCCTCGTGTAAGAGTTTGGCTGGCCAGCACTCGGCAAGTCTCATGCTGACTGGTCAAACTCTTACACTCGGGTTGAGATATCCCTGTCCACATGTTAGATTTTATTAGTCCTATCCCTTGTAACCACGAGATCACCATGTGAAGTATATTAGAACAAAGAATCTCGACCCCAAGGTAAGATAGTTGATTGGACACGAATTTCACACTTGGAGAATTAGTTCGAGACTTCTATGTCACATCCTCATGGTATAAAAGGTAATATTTCTCATGACCTTAATGTGATTTTCCTACCAAGTCTTCACTGAGGCTCCTTGTTTATAAAGAGAAGCACATGGTGTGTTACTCCTAAAGGTAGTCCTTGCCCCATCTTAAAGCATTTACACTACATAGCAGTAGCATTTGTCAAAATAGGTTTCATAAAATTCATACTTATTTGATTAATGTGAAACTTTCAGGCCCTCATTTAGACATATAATAGAAATGTGTCGCTGTGCCAACCAAACATTGTTTGAAATGTGGAGGAATTATGTAGAAAATTAATATATTGACTTTTCGTCATTTGTCTATTGTGATACTTACATACTTCCAGTTCAGAAGGTAAGTGCATGCATTGTTGATGGAGAAATTTTGTACAGTTTAATTGAGAGAAAGAAATCTGGTACAGTTTAATTGGGAGAAAGTGATTTAGATGGTGAGAGACAAATCTGTCGATGGATGGAGAGTTGTATAACATCTGGGTACTGTTAACATGTTTCTCTTTTGTACAAACAACAATTCTCACAACAACAATGTATTTTTTGTTACATTTTTCCTCTTAATTTGTCTGCCTGAAAATGCATTATTTTATTTCTATGTTAACCAATCCCTGTTGTGTCTTATTGATCTGTCAGGTATGACAGCGGTTGGGACCAAAACAAGATTAAATATTTCCACAATGTCGAGTGTTGTGTAACCTAGCAAAATTTAGTGTTAGTTCTGTTTTTCCCATTGTTTATGAGTCCAGTTGTGTTCACATTTTTTAGGTCACCTGAGACAAAGTCTCTAGTGACCTATTCTAATAGCCTTTTGTCTGTCGTGGTAAGGGTGGGATGGGGTGGGGCCCAAAACGGTCAAATTGTCTGAAATTTCAAAAAATTTCTACTGAATACCCAAATAAGAATAGGATATTCTTCATTGATGGAAGAGTCTTTAAAAGGTGCTTTAAATTGTGAATTTCATGACCCTAGGTTCTCATGTTTGCCCCTGGGGAGGGAGTGAACTACTTTATATAGGGAAATCCCATTTTTGACTGTCATTTGTTTGATTTCTATTGGAATTCATTCTAACTTGGTTTACTTTATCAGCATGAGATGATAGTTTGATGGTATGCACATTTTGGCCCTGACTGACCCCTAGGGGCTGATGGGCAGAACCAGAAAGGGTCAAATTAAGTGAAATATTTCAAAACTCAGGTGACCGTTAAGGCCCCATGGGCCTCTTGTTTCTTTCTTTCAGTTTTCATTTTACTATGCATTAATTATATCAAGTTTTAAAATAGGTTATTTTTCATTTTGATCTATCTCCTGAGTCTAGTGACTGATGAGATACTACCGGGGTACTAGTTTTCCGCCATATTTTCCCATGAACGATATTGTATAGGACCATGTAGTATACACAAGGTACAGACAAACTCGTAATATCATGGTATGCAGGGAAATCAATCCTAATGACTGCGAAAAATACATATCAGTATCGTTATCAAGCATTTGCTTATGCCTGCGATGAATTATACATCGGTTTTGGCCGTAAATGTCTGTATGTATAGATAGATGATTTTGTTCAGCCATAAAAAGCTCCTGTGCAAAGTATGCGATACTATGAAAAATATCTGATGGACAAAGTTTGTCACAAATCTATCGCATATACATAAATTTTACGAAATTAAATGAAAAGTAACAACGGCATATAAAATAGTAAACATGTATTAGAATGGTGTATAAAATAACTAAGCTGGCTGTATGAATTGAATAGATTTTAAATTAAAAACTGAACAGCTCTACGTTGTAATTATATAATATGAATGACAGAACACGTAGTCTCTTTGACTGTGACTGAGCATGAAGGAACTCCCTAATTCTCACACCAAATTATATAAAAATAACAAAGAATACCGACATATTAACGACGCCGTAATTCCAACTCCAAATCGTTAAAATATCTATTCCCTCATTAAATGTTCTTACCCTTGTTGGGGGCCGCGGTGGCCGAGTGGTTAAGGTGTCCCGACACTTTCTCACTAGTCCTCCACCTCTGGGCCGCGGTGGCCGAGTGGTTAAAGTGTCCCGACACTTTCTCACTAGTCCTCCACCTCTGGGTGGTGAGTTTGAAGCTCCGTGTGGTCTAGGTTTAAAATGAACGATACAATATAGATGCATTATAATGTCGGTGAAATTAGGCTTCATGCCTTGCTACAAAATATAAAATTTCAGTACCTAACGTACTATGTTTCCAAATTATCTATCTGAATTCCAGAGTTAAACTACAATGAAAAGTATATTAATGATCTTTAAATTGTCTGATCAAGGATTTTGAAATTGAAGTTGACCCTACAATCTTTCCATATGCCCTTTGACTGTCAATCAGCGTATTATGTATAGTGTCTACATACGTTCATTTTGTCTGTCATTCCATCTGTCCCATTAAATTTTGACAGTGATTCTTATATGGGGTATAACAAGGACAATATCGATTTAATGATGGAATATATATGTATTAAATTTTGACAGGTTTGGGACTAAACTTTCAAAATTTCTTCAGTGAACTACAGTTCTGTCAGATCTCTGTCAGGTGTAATAAGTATGTTACAAAAAAAAAAAAAAAAAAAAAATCTTCCCGTTTTGGATTTAACTTTTTTTGGACTAGCCACCCAGTATTATTACAAAATCCAAGCATGCTATCAATATAAACTAAACTAAAGCAACATTGGACAGGGTCAGACCGGGGTATTATGCATCCGTTTATGGTACTCTTATTTGTTTAACCGAAGTGGTTTATGAAGCTATCAAAGATTTTGTTAAACCGAAATGGTTCCGATATACCTCAACATCAATATATACATATACATTGTACTACTGTTTGTCTGTACACAGTTAATATAAACTGAAGCAGAAATAATGGGAAATAAAAGAAGTTATAAACCATCGCTCTATTTATTGTAAAAGTATGTGATGACATGGTTTGTTTGATCAGAGAACCTTACGCCTATTTCTCTGCTTAGATAATCTATTCATACACTACTTAGTAGTATAATTGTAAAAAAGTGGATCAGTTGTACATGTCGACAGAGTGCTATAGAAAAAGTGGATTAGTTGTACATGTCGACAGTGTTATAGAAAAAGTGGATCAGTTGTACATGTCGACAGTGTTATAGAAAAAGTGGATCAGTTGTACATGTCGACAGTGTTATAGAAAAAGTGGATCAGTTGTACATGTCAACAGTGTTATAGAAAAAGTGGATTAG
Source organism: Pecten maximus (assembly GCF_902652985.1). NCBI lineage: Eukaryota > Metazoa > Mollusca > Bivalvia > Pectinida > Pectinidae > Pecten > Pecten maximus. Next base: position 20,759,763 of record NC_047032.1, on the reverse strand, counting down.
TTGTACATGTCGACAGAGTTATAGAAAAAGTGGATCAGTTGTACATGTCGACAGAGTGCTATAGAAAAAGTGGATTAGTTGTACATGTCGACAGTGTTATAGAAAAAGTGGATTAGTTGTACATGTCGACAGTGTTATAGAAAAAGTAGATCAGTTGTACATGTCGACAGTGTTATAGAAAAAGTGGATCAGTTGTACATGTCAACAGAGTGTTATAGAAAAAGTGGATCAGTTGTACATGTCGACAGTGTTATAGAAAAAGTGGATCAGTTGTACATGTCGACAGAGTGTTATAGAAAAAGTGGATCAGTTGTACATGTCGACAGTGTTATAGAAAAAGTAGATCAGTTGTACATGTCGACAGTGTTATAGAAAAAGTGGATTAGTTGTACATGTCGACAGTGTTATAGAAAAAGTGGATCAGTTGTACATGTCGACAGTGTTATAGAAAAAGTGGATTAGTTGTACATGTCGACAGTGTGTTATAGAAAAAGTGGATCAGTTGTACATGTCGACAGAGTGTTATAGAAAAAGTGGATCAGTTGTACATGTCGACAGTGTTATAGAAAAAGTGGATCAGTTGTACATGTCGACAGTGTTATAGAAAAAGTGGATTAGTTGTACATGTCGACAGTGTTATAGAAAAAGTGGATCAGTTGTACATGTCAACAGAGTGTTATAGAAAAAGTGGATCAGTTGTACATGTCGACAGTGTTATAGAAAAAGTGGATCAGTTGTACATGTCGACAGTGTTATAGAAAAAGTGGATCAGTTGTACATGTCGACAGTGTTATAGAAAAAGTGGATCAGTTGTACATGTCGACAGTGTTATAGAAAAAGTGGATCAGTTGTACATGTCGACAGAGTGTTATAGAAAAATAGGATCAGTTGTACATGTCGACAGTGTGTTATAGAAAAAGTGCATCAGTTGTACATGTCGACAGTGTTATAGAAAAAGTGGATCAGTTGTACATGTCGACAGTGTTATAGAAAAGGTGGATCAGTTGTACATGTCGACAGAGTGTTATATAGAAAAAGTGGATCAGTTGTACATGTCGACAGTGTTATAGAAAAAGTGGATCAGTTGTACATGTCGACAGTGTGTTATAGAAAAAGTGGATCAGTTGTACATGTCGATAGTGTTATAGAAAAAGTGGATCAGTTGTACATGTCGACAGTGTTATAGAAAAAAGTGGATCAGTTGTACATGTCGACAGTGTTATAGAAAAAGTGGATCAGTTGTACATGTCGACAGAGTGTTATAGAAAAAGTGGATTAGTTGTACATGTCGACAGTGTTATAGAAAAAGTGGATCAGTTGTACATGTCGACAGTGTTATAGAAAAAGTGGATCAGTTGTACATGTCGACAGTGTTATAGAAAAATTAAGTGGATCAGTTGTACATGTCGACAGTGTTATAGAAAAAGTGGATCAGTTGTACATGTCGACAGTGTTATAGAAAAGGTGGATCAGTTGTACATGTCGACAGTGTTATAGAAAATTAAGTGGATCAGTTGTACATGTCGACAGTGTTATAGAAAAAGTGGATCAGTTGTACATGTCGACAGTGTTATAGAAAAGGTGGATCAGTTGTACATGTCGACAGTGTTATAGAAAAAGTGGATCAGTTGTACATGTCGACAGTGTGTTATAGAAAAGTTGGATCAGTTGTACATGTCGACAGTGTTATAGAAAAAGTGGATCAGTTGTACATGTCGACAGTGTTATAGAAAAAGTGGATCAGTTGTACATGTCGACAGTGTTATAGAAAAAGTGGATCAGTTGTACATGTCGACAGTGTTATAGAAAAAGTGGATCAGTTGTACATGTCGACAGTGTTATAGAAAAAGTGGATCAGTTGTACATGTCGACAGTGTGTTATAGAAAAAGTGGATCAGTTGTACATGTCGACAGTGTTATAGAAAAAGTGGATCAGTTGTACATGTCGACAGTGTTATAGAAAAAGTGGATCAGTTGTACATGTCGACAGTGTGTTATAGAAAAAGTGGATCAGTTGTACATGTCGACAGTGTGTTATAGAAAAAGTGGATCAGTTGTACATGTCGACAGTGTGTTATCATTCTATCCCACTCCATTTGTCTTATTCTTTGAGAGTATGAATGTAATATTGTTTTTGTTATACTTTATATTTAGTGATATTGAAAAAGAGACTGATCTTTGCGTTAAAACTGAAAAAAAATTCTATAAATTATTTTGCATTCTCGTTCAATTCTACTTTGAATTATGAAGTGGTTAAAACATATGGCATCCGTTTCATCAGTATTCCATAATTTCAGGAAATTTCTTAATTTAAAGTTTCTAATAGGAAACAAATACAAACTATTTAGAACAATTTCCTATATTTATATTTTCCCTTAGATTTGATAGTTCTTTCTTTTGGAAAAAAAAAAAAATCTTAAAAAATATCGTTAAAAAATATCTTAGTTAATAAACATTGATGAGACTGGTGCCTAGTGGAAGAGACTAATGCCTTACGAGTAACATATTTACTGTAAAAATTGTGTAGAGTTGTACATATTTTACCGAAGTATGAAAAACCAAGCTGTCATATATTCACGCATCAATGTTGATACAGTACTTAATAAAGCTGTACTTATCCTAAAACTGGCCCGTTCTACCATGTCATCTATATCGTAAGATTCATTAGTGGTAACACTATTGTGACGTCACAAATAATTTATGACGTCATATGTAATAAATGAAGTCCCACGATTGTCTCTAGAGAAACACATACTCCTAGAGTCGAAATCTATCTGTCTTATTCGGAAATGATGTTGATAATTTTCACGTATATTCTCATAAATATTAGTTATACGATATTAAACTCACTGATATGTCATTCGCCTGAAGGCTTGTGGTATATAACGTTATTAAACTGTATTTAATAAATTCAGTGTGACACTCAAGTATGATCCTATATATAGTATATCTATATGAAATGTTTATAGATTGTCCTAGATATGTGAAGAGGATATCTCATAAGAACGTTTATATCATGTCCTCAATATTAAATGCGGTATAATTTATTATTTGATTAAATACTGAATCGACATTGCTGCTTGAATTGCCAGAAATGATGTATTTTAATGCTTCGTTCAATCTAAAAAAATCCATGAAACCAAAATTGAGTGTGAATTAGATTATAAATAAGGTTAATAGTGTGTGTAGTCATTCCTTTCCAGGCGTAGCACGTGCATTCATGAATTTTAAAACACTTGTTGAATAAATCATGTAAAAGCAAAGAAATAAACATACCTTTACATACCTGTGTCTATCTGTTTTTGTGAGAGTTAATTTGAAAACAAGGCCATTAAAGTACAAACAACAACTCTTACGTTAGGTTATTTACCCCAGAGAGATTAGACCTTATAACTGCTACCGTTATTATATATGAACATAAACTCTTATGTCAGGCTATATTATCAACAGCATTAAATGGACATTTTTATTTTATATTATTTTTCTTGCATAACAAACGACATTTACGTTTTTGTAGTGCTACACCAAAGGCATAAAAATGTTTTAAAAAGAAATTGAATCCTTTATCTTTCGTTCAGACCAATTATGTATAATTTTGTTTTAACGAAAGTTTGTAACCACAAATTCCAAAAGTTTCCATGGAAAAAAATTACACTCGAACATTTCGTGTTATACAATATGATATATATCATATATTGTTTTCTGATGACCTGAAATATATCTGACTTTCAGATGCTAAAATTATTTGAAAAAAGAAACTAAGTCTTTCATTTAACAAATTATAAAAAATATGTTAAGATGACCTTGGTCTCATATCTACGCGGTCAAGCAAGTCCTAAAAAGGCTTCAATTTTAATATACCCGAAATATAACACAGGCTTAAACAAATAAGGTATTCCAATTACTAACATTAAAATTTTGGCCATTTTTGATCGTTTTCCAAAGGCATGGAGACCTTTTTGTCCTGCTAAAGTTAATGATTATAAAACAATATCAACCTATCTGCAGCTACACAATCTGGTCCATACCTCGAGCTCTGTTTGCGCGAAAATTATAAAATATAAAATACCAATCAATATAAATGGCAGTAAAATCTTGGCATACCACTAGATGAAAGGGGCAGCCGTTTATTATTAACACTAATATTTCATATATTTTAGAATTAAAACATATTTTTAGCAAAGGTGAGCGAGAACGCCTTTAAAACTACGATAGTGAAAACTAAACCCTCTATTTATGGATCATCAAGGACTTCAGGAAAAACCTTTAAAAGGAAACCTGCGCCCGGCAGTGTGGCAAAATGACCAGAAGGGAAGCACCGGGACTCCACTTACAAGTGTTATACAAATAGATCAAACTTATATCAGACAACAAAATATAAATAACTAAGTCAGAATGAATAAAATTAACAATACTAATATACTAAAGAAGAGCACAAAAGAATAGTTTGAAAATTAAGATCCACACTGTTGACACATAAAAAGGGGAATGCAGGGGTGTCCTTTTTAAAATAATTCTAAAACTGAATTCTTCTAAATCAAAACAAAATTGATTTCACCTACATATGTATTTAGAAACGTTCCAAGATGGCGTCATAAACTTACAGGGATTAACTCTATAGTGGGGATAACCTTGTTGTTGCAGGGGCTTGGCTGAGCCCTTAGCCAATCAAAAGCTATGGATTTAGCATGGGGGTCACTTAGGCCCCAATTCATGTGTGAAGCTTTATTGTACAAAGAAATATTGATGCTACAAATGCATAGTATATTTACCAACCAAGTTACAGGATTTGTTTGGTAATTTACATTGGTGTTTTGAGAGAAATTATATAGTATACAAATCTTACATGTTTTTCGATATCAAATTTAAAAAGGACACTGAGAAATCAATAGGAAAACTCCTGGGATTAATTTCAAAGAAAAATCTGCATCCTACAAGGGGACTCCGAATTCATGGTTGTCTCACTATGACGTGAAATCGTAGATATTCAAATTAGTCAATTACATCTGTGGTAAGATTGTCTCACTAAGATGTAAAATCGTAGATATTCAAATTAGTCAATTACATCTGTGGTAAGATTGCATCAATATGAAGTAAATTATAAGATACATGCTATTCAAATTAATACCTTTGCTTTCTAATTGATATTATTTTCAAATGAAGATGATTATAATGTTTATTATAGTATACAAGTATAAAATGTTACGTCCCACATTAGCTTTTCCTTTGAATTTGTATTCATATAATGTCAAAAACACACTCGCTGTGGTGTAGTTCAAAGTACAAATATTACATTTGGGAACATCACATACTCGTACTTTATGTTTATGCACCCTCAAACATTTCATAGATAAGCATTGGACTGAGGACTTGTGGTTGTGTTCGGTTCACGTGGGCTAGTTTACTTATTCGACACCGCGAGGTTAATGCTAAATAATTCGAAATGCGTTGGGAAATCAAAATAAAGTCTTTAATTGCATTCGTATAAAACAAAAAACAACAAACGATACATGGCTCCACAATGTAAAAACAGACGTATATGAAAAAGTTTGCAAATAATGCGGCCATTGACAGGTGACAGACTATCACAACGTGAATGAACTAGCGACTTAGAAATCGTTGCCTCCTGGATAGCCTTTACAAGTCTTAACGAGGATTTATATGCGTGTACACGAGAATCACGTGAAATTATTTACCAATGTCGTTCCTTTTTCCGAATCATACCAGTGACATCCGCGTGTTATGGAGCAGATGTAAGTTTTATCGCCAAAACGTAAAAGAACCCCGCCGCAAGATAGCAAAACTACACTGTATAAATTATATTTTAGAAAATGAAATAATTCCTGCCAAAGTGATGCAAAAATGAAGTTTGTTTACATTATATATCAATAATGACTGAATACGATCACGAACTTAAATCTTAAATAACAATAGCAAGCGTACATGTATGCCACTGGTGACTATTCGCGCAATGCTGCGTTTTCTGTTCATGAAATCTAAAATATTAGCCCATCGTTGGCCCCAAGGAGTCTTCTCTCGTTTAACCCATGGTAGTCTCTCGTTTAACCCATAGTAGTCTCTCGTTTTACCCGTGGTAGTCTCTCGTTTAACCCATGGGAGTCTCTCGTTTAACCCATTGGGAGTCTCTCGTTTAACCCATTGGGAGTCTCTCGTTTAACCCATGGTAGTCTCTCGTTTAACCCATTGGAGTCTCTCGTTTTACCCGTGGGAGTCTCTCGTTTAACCCATGGGAATATCTCGTATAACCCATGGGAGTCTCTCGTGTAACCAATGGGAGTCTCTCGTGTAACCCGTGGAAGTCTCTCGTGTAACCCGTGGGAGTCTCTCGTTTAACCCGTGGAAGTCTCTCGTGTAACCCGTGGGAGTCTCTCGTGTAACCCGTGGGAGTCTCTCGTTTAACCCGTGGAAGTCTCTCGTGTAACCCGTGGGAGTCTCTTGTGTAACCCATGGTAGTCTCTCGTGTAACCCATGGGAGTGTCTCGTTTAACCCCTTGGAGTCTCGTTTAACCCATGGGAGTGTCTCGTTTAACCCGTGGGAGTCTCTCGTGTAACCCATGGTAGTCTCTCGTGTAACCCATGGGAGTGTCTCGTTTAACCCATTGGAGTCTCTCGTTTAACCCATTGGAGTATCTCGTGTAACCCATGGGAGTCTCTCGTGTAACCCATGGGAGTCTCTCGTTTAATCCGTGGGAGTCTCTCGTTTAACCCGTGGAAGTCTCTCGTGTAACCCATGGGAAGTCTCTCGTGTAACCCCTTGGAGTATCTCGTGTAACCCGTGGGAGTCTCTCGTTTAATCCATGGCAGTCTTTCGTGTAACCCGTGGGAGTCTCTCGTGTAACCCCTTGGGAGTCTCTCGTTTAACCCATGGGAGTGTCTCGTTTAACCCGTGGGAGTCTCTCGTGTAACCCGTGGGAGTCTCTCGTGTAACCCATGGTAGTCTCGTGTAACCCATGGGAGTCTCGTTTAACCCATGGGAGTTTCTCGTTTAACCCATTGGAGTCTCTCGTTTAACCCATTGGAGTATCTCGTGTAACCCATGGGAGTCTCTCGTGTAACCCATGGTAGTCTCTCGTGTAACCCATGGGAGTGTCTCGTGTAACCCGTGGAAGTCTCTCGTGTAACCCATGGGAGTATCTCGTGTAACCCATTGGAGTATCTCATGTAACCTATGGTAGTCTCTCGTGTAACCCATGGGAGTCTCTCGTTTAACCCGTGGGAGTCTCTCGTGTAACCCGTGGGAGTCTCTCGTGTAACCCGTGGGAGTCTCTCGTGTAACCCATGGGAGTCTCTCGTGTAACCCATGGGAGTCTCTCGTTTAATCCATGGCAGTCTTTCGTGTAACCCCTTGGGAGTCTCTCGTGTAATCCCTTGGGAGAATTAACTTGACAACCTCGGATTGATATTCATATATATATATTGCCTATTTCGGAATTCTTTGTTATCTGCCATCTTGTCAAACAAGCCAAAGGACATATAAAACACCATTTCTGATTGGTCACATTTTCCGTAGCAATTTTCTACGGAACTAATCTGTTTCTTGATTTGGTTCATAAATAATTCATGAATACGATAGTTTTTGTGCAAGTGTAACCACGGGGTCGACCTGAACTATGAAAGACAGATCATGTAAGTATCGACGATGAACTAAGCGTAATCAAGTTATAATGTCACGGTGTCTAAATGAGAGGAAAGTGCAAACTGTGGTAACGAGACCATCAAGTGTAGTAAAGAAAGTCCACTCAGTGTATGTTAATCTTTGTAATTTTGGAATGGAAGGTTGTTTTCGTTACGTTTCAATTTTAATTGGCTTATGAACATGGAGATTGAACCACGTTTTAAAACAAAACTTGAAATATAACGTTTTCAGAACTGCATTTTATTCATGTTTACTAGTATTTTTTGAGAATTAACTTGCTATATGAGACGATAAGGTAAAATTTTGTGTTGTTTGGTTTTGTTTGATAATTTCGTTCAATCTAAGATTTCATGAACCATATTAGAACTTGGTTATATTACAAATAAGAGATGTATGCGAATGCTCATGATAATAAGAACAGACTGTATTTTTCACAATACTTAAAGTTACATACTTCACACTATTACCACGCTCAAGAAGTTATATACTTAACACTATTACCACGCTCCAGAAGTTATATACTTTACACTATTACCACGCTCCAAACGTTATATACTTTACACTATTACCACGCTCAAGAAGTTATATACTTAACACTATTACCACGCTCAAGAAGTTATATACTTTACACTATTACCACGCTCAAGAAGTTATATACTTTACACTATTACCACGCTCAAGAAGTTATATACTTTACACTATTACCACGCTCAAGAAGTTATATACTTTACACACTTACTACCCCCAAATGTCATATACTTTAAACTATAACCACCCTCCTAAAATGACATACTTTGCATTATTACCACTCTCCGAAAGATTATACATTTTACAATATTACAACCCTCACAAAGTTACACATTTTACACTATTACCACCTTCCAAAAGCTACATACTGATCACTATTACCATCCTCCAAAAATTACATACTGAAAACCAATACCACCCTCACAAAGTTACACACTTTACACTACTACCATCCTCCAAAAATTACATACTGATCACTATACCACCCTCACAAAGTTACATACTTTACACTATTACCACCCTCACAAAGTTACATACTTTACACTATTACCACCTTCAAAAGTTATACGTTACATTAATACCACCCTATGAAAGTTACATACTTTAAACTATTACCTCCCTCCGAACGTTACACACTTTCCATTAATACCATCCTTTAGACAGTTACATACCTTACATTGTTATCATTCTCAAAAGGTTACGTAATTGACACTATCATCATCTTCTAAAAGTTTGACTTTTCTTTTAAATCCAATGTGAATAAATAATTAATTGTAATCTTGACAACTTCTTTCGTATTCCGCCTCTGTTTTTGGTAATTTTTTTTTTTTTGTCTCTACTAAATCTACTAAATCTCGCACTTTCTTTTGAAATCTCGCGTGTTTTATACAATTCATTTCTTTAAGACACCACGCGGTTACACAACGGCAACAGAAATGTTAATATAAGATAAAATAGTTAAGGTATCTTTTCAAATTCACAGGTGTAAACTTAATTGTTTCAATTTATCAAATGCACTAAGAATTATTTTTCTTATTTCAGTGACATGCAAGTCCGGTCATGTGTCAAAAGACGGGCATTACATGTCGTCCCCACTTCAATGGAGTACACTAATCTATCACTGTGTAGTCATTATTACACAAATCTATTGTCTTTTTATGGAGACGATGACTAAATGTTTTTCCCTGTGAAATGAAACTAGAGTGCATCATATGTAAATAGGATTGGTATATATCACAACACAACAGGTGTATGATTTGAATATGACGTTTTCGGTGACCACTCTGTCACCTTAAATCAGACAAATGGCCAGTAATACACTTTAGTATAAAACAACAGGTGTATGATTTGAACGTGACATTTTGGTGACCACTCTGTCACCTTAAATCAGACAAACGACCAGTATTACACTTTAGTATAAAACAACAGGTGTATGATTTGAACGTGACATTTTGGTGACCACTCTGTCACCTTAAATCAGACAAACGACCAGTATTACACTTTAGTATAAAACAACAAGTGTATGATTTGAACGTGACATTTTGGTGACCACTCTGTCACCTTAAATCAGACAAATAACCAGTATTACACTTTAGTATAAAACAACAGGTGTATGATTTGAATGTGACGTTTCGGTGACCACTCTGTCACCTTAAATCGGACAAAAGGCCAGTATTACACTTTAGTATAAAACAACAAGTGTATGATTTGAACGTGACATTTTGGTGACCACTCTGTCACCTTAAATCGGACAAACGACCAGTAATACACTTTAGTATAAAACAACAAGTGTATGATTTGAACGTGACATTTCGGTGACCACGCTGTCACCTTAAATCGGACAAACGACCAGTAATACACTTTAGTATCAAACAACAAGTGTATGATTTGAACGTGACATTTCGGTGACCACTCTGTCACCTTAAATCAGACAAACGACCAGTAATACACTTTAGTATAAAACAACAAGTGTATGATTTGAACGTGACATTTTGGTGACCACTCTGTCACCTTAAATCAGACAAACGACCAGTATTACACTTTAGTATAAAACAACAGGTGTATGATTTGAACGTGACATTTTGGTGACCACTCTGTCACCTTAAATCAGACAAACGACCAGTATTACACTTTAGTATAAAACAACAAGTGTATGATTTGAACGTGACATTTTGGTGACCACTCTGTCACCTTAAATCAGACAAATAACCAGTATTACACTTTAGTATAAAACAACAGGTGTATGATTTGAATGTGACGTTTCGGTGACTACTCTGTCACCTTAAATCGGACAAAAGGCCAGTATTACACTTTAGTATAAAACAACAAGTGTATGATTTGAACGTGACATTTTGGTGACCACTCTGTCACCTTAAATCGGACAAACGACCAGTAATACACTTTAGTATAAAACAACAAGTGTATGATTTGAACGTGACATTTCGGTGACCACGCTGTCACCTTAAATCGGACAAACGACCAGTAATACACTTTAGTATCAAACAACAAGTGTATGATTTGAACGTGACATTTCGGTGACCACTCTGTCACCTTAAATCAGACAAACGACCAGTAATACACTTTAGTATAAAACAACAAGTGTATGATTTGAACGTGACATTTTGGTGACCACTCTGTCACCTTAAATCAGACAAACGACCAGTATTACACTTTAGTATAAAACAACAAGTGTATGATTTGAACGTGACATTTTGGTGACCACTCTGTCACCTTAAATCAGACAAACGACCAGTATTACACTTTAGTATAAAACAACAAGTGTATGATTTGAACGTGACATTTTGGTGACCACTCTGTCACCTTAAATCAGACAAATAACCAGTATTACACTTTAGTATAAAACAACAGGTGTATGATTTGAATGTGACGTTTCGGTGACCACTCTGTCACCTTAAATCGGACAAAAGGCCAGTATTACACTTTAGTATAAAACAACAAGTGTATGATTTGAATGTGACATTTTGGTGACCACTCTGTCACCTTAAATCGGACAAACGACCAGTATTACACTTTAGTATAAAACAACAAGTGTATGATTTGAATGTGACGTTTCGGTGACTACTCTGTCATCTTCATCAGACTAACGACCAGTATTACACTTTAGTATAAAACAACAAGTGTATGATTTGAATGTGACGTTTCGGTGACTACTCTGTAATCTTCATCAGACTAACGACCAGTATTACACTTTAGTATAAAACAACAAGTGTATGATTTGAATGTGACGTTTCGGTGACTACTCTGTCATCTTCATCAGACTAACGACCAGTATTACACTTTAGTATAAAACAACAAGTGTATGATTTGAATGTGACGTTTCGGTGACTACTATGTCATCTTCATCAGACTTGGCCAGTGAAGACCCCAAGGTCATGGATCTCACAATTTTTGTAACGCACCTTACGGCTCTTCTATGAAAAATATTTTATTTTATCTGGGTATTCGGTATTTGAAACAGATATATACCAAAACAACTATGTTGTTTTTGGCATAAAATGTTAAATCAGCATGTTCTATAAGGATAAATGTTGAGACAAAAGATTCGAAATAAGGATATCATATCTAAAGAAAAACTCGCGAATCCGAATTCAGTGGTAATTACAAAACTATACACGATTGATATGACAATATATAGATGAATGGTGTGAGCCCTGATTGCATAGTAAGGGCCTATGACAACATGCATATAATACAATACAAAACAATACTATACAATACGTACAATTTAATACAATACACTACGTACAATGCAATGCAATATGATATAATGGTCAATGCAATACGTACAATACTATACAACACGTACAATTTAATACAATACACTACGTACAATGCAATGCAATATTATATAATGGTCAATGCAATACGTACAATACTATACAATACGTACAATTTAATACAATACACTACGTACAATGCAATGCAATATTATATAATAGTCAATGCAATACGTACCATACAATACTATACAAAACGTACAATACAATTCGTACTATACAATAGTACAATACGTACAATACAATACAATACAATAGTACAATACGTACCACACAATACAATAGTGCAATACGTACAATACTATACGTAAAATACAATGCAATACAATAGTACAATGCAATATGAACAATACAATGCAATACAATACAATAGTACAATACAATAGTACAATACATACCACACAATACAATAGTACAATACGTACAATACTATACGTTAAATACAATGCAATACAATAGTACAATGCAATATGAACAATACAATGCAATACAATACAATAGTACAATACATGCAATACAATAAAATAGTAAAATACGTTCAAAACAATAGTACAATACGTACAATGCAATACAATACAATATGTAAAAAAACAATGCAATGCAATACGTAAAATAAAATGCAATACAATACAATAGTACGATACATACAATACAATAATACAATGCAATAGTACAATACGTACAATACAATACAATATTTCAATACAATGCAATACCGTACGTAAAATACAATGCAATACAATACATAAAATACAAAACAATACAATACAATAGTACAATACTATAGTACAATACGTACAATACAATAGTACAATACGTACAATACAATCCAATAGTACAATACGTACAGTACAATACAATAGTCTAATACGTACAATACAATACAATACGTACAGTACAATACACTAGTACAATACAATTCAATAGTATAATACGTACAATACAATAGTACAATACAATACAATATGTACAATACGTACAGTACAATACAATAGTATAATACGTACAATACAATACAATACGTACAGTACAATGCAATACTATGCAATATAATAAATACAATAGAAAATAATAATTACGATGATTAGTCTCCCCCTATCGAATACAATAGCTTGGCATCCACACAAAGCTCTAACCCGGTGTTTAATTTTCGTTTAATTAGGTTTTCCGGAGAGCTCCTCCCTCGCTTCAAACTATCTTATTTTCTGTTTGTACATGGCGGTCATTGCTATGAAACCTATGCATTTCGGTATGGAATTTGGAATAGATTATTTTTCATTTCTTCTTGTTCGGAACTCCGTCAGTTTTTAACTGATCACCATCATTTAAGCCAGTATCAATTAATATTGATCCCTTTTATAGATACACTCTGGAATGTAAGGAATTTTAGCTGTACTGTAGCTGACGATATGCATCCTTGCTAGGATGGCCAGCTAAAAGTTGAGGTGACACTGCAAACATCCAAAAATACCCCACCGCCACGACCCTGCTCACTGAACCGTTATGAATTGCATTTCAGATACTGGCGTCAGATCAATACTGTAACAATGACACAGAGAATCAGCAGGAAATATTTTATTTAAAAAAACATCATTTTTATTAAGAATACTGTGACACTTTGCCATTAAGGTGATCAGCACCAAACGCTTCGGTGTGTCGTCCTGTAAATCAAACCACAAAGTAAGCCGCCCATCTCATTACAGTGATGCATCACCACAAGGCTCAAAGCGTCGTCAGCTTGAGGAGCAACTAGCTTCATATACTCCTTACAATATCACCAATAGTACATATCATCAACACTACACATATGGAATCAAATACAGTTGACGAAAACAAAAACATAGAAGCAACGTTTTAAATTTTACTTCTATTGTAAACTTTTTCGCTTTCGATTTGAAAATTTGTTTTGAGAGATCGTTTTTATTTAACTTGGTACTGGAATCAGGTTGTATTGCATTCAAGGACTTGAGTGTGAACAAAAAACGGATAGGGTTGCAATTCATTCAATTTATCATTGTATTTATTATGATGGACTGTCGAAAAAATATATAAAATCTGTGTGGGTCTTTGATTGGATAATAGCTGTGGTACAACTAATCATTTTTGTCTCCTTTTTACCATATAAGGACGTACCTGTCCAACATTGAACAGTTGACAAGGATCCCTCGCGTATACAGCCGACCAGTCAAGGTAAGTCGCTCCTGTGATTTTATTCATGTTAATATCATATTAATTTCAAATTAACTTTAAGTGACTTCTATGGATGCCCATTCATGTATTGTAATAACTCTTATACAAATGGATTAGACACAAGTGATCAGAACTTTGTCCAGACTAAATCCGGTTTACAAGCCTGTGGCAAATCACTACACTGTTGCAATAGAACAGAGGTCACTTGATCAGTTGTTAGGGTGTATCGTGGCTAAACATGTGTCTTCCTGTTGACATCTAATTTGCTAAACACTTTGTTAATTAAACCATGTTTCAGGAGAACACAATTAGTTCACGTGGATCACATATATTACACAAATTAACCATGTCATTGTTTTCACAAGTGACATTTTCCCGCACTATCGCACCATTTGACATCGTTTTACTTTATAAAAGCACAATATTGATTCACTTTCGACCTGGAATGCAAATGGTGGCTGCGAATAATATCACAAAATGTTCTTACCGGGGTATTAGATATTATTAAGAATATTTTTTAGGAAATATTGTTCGATCGCGGAGTTTAAAGATTTGTGGAAAATAACCCAAAACGCCACAACTTAAATATTTATCTTGCAATAATCATATTCTACCTATAAATAGATGTATTACCAATATTAAATAGGAACATTTGTATTGATTGAAATGCCTCCCTTCATTCTATATTTGTGCATTTAATATTTCAAGGTCAAAGGGGAATCAATGTTTATGCTAATAACAGTGTCAAATCCGGTCAAAGAAGCAGCATTGTTGGGTCCTATAGGCACAGCGGCATGGTTTTTTTTGTGCGTGATCCACATGATATGATTGTGTTCTCCTCAAACATGTCTTTTTCACAGCTAACAGACCACATGTCAGCAGAAAGACCCATGGTTAACCATTATACATACTAATAATTAATCAAGTTACTTCCGTTAAGTTTCTCCAGAGTAGGTATTTAAAGGATTGTAAAATATCACTGGATAAGCTATCTAGATGAACATTAATTGACACTTTCTACCTGTATTTGTTACTTCTACATTCTGTTAATCATATTCTCTTTAACTTTGCATGTTACGATATGTAAGTGACATTCATGTTAAGTGACATCTATGGATTAATTACGGTATATCATTTAAAAAAATCAATTCTCGGTATCAGGCTGCTATCAGTTACTTCCATTTACTGTGTCATTTTGTTGTATCATTATAGAGTGACACCTTATATTTGGATTCATTTGTGACGTGTAGGGGTCAAATTGTAGAAATCCAGATGCCACGCGAATCAAGGATGTTAAAACGGGAGAGAACTTCCTAATATTCTGAACCTATGGCACTAAGGATAGACGTGATATGTAGGGTAATGGGAAATCTCATGAATGCAGATGTACATTCTAAGTTTTCTAAATATATCAAATGACAGATATAACTTAGTATAAAATCAGAATACATACCACGTTAGATAATCAAAGCTTTATATTCATTGTCGCATAACACACCTGATTTCGTGTGGTCAGTATTGACAGGCCATATTATCATCAACACCTGATCAAATCGTGAAAAATAAAAATACTAGACACACTTCATGTTTCAATACGTTGGATAAAAACCGCTAAAAATCATTTATAATGTTTAACTTTAGTAATGAAAAACAACTAAATACACGCAAATGTGATCAATGTAAAATGAAATAAATTATAGGACTTTGTAACCTTTCAACACATTCTTTCTTGATTTGTAAGGTCAAGGCCAGCCTTTCTATCACTATAGGATGGTCACACAAAAACTCCAGGAATAATTAATAATACTTCGTTATGTATGTTCTGCCAGGACTGTCTTACGACATCGGCTTTCACGACTTTGTTGCTCAAACCTATTGTAACTTCACTTAATTATGCTTATAGTTTATTTCAGATGTTAGTGTTCATTCAACTGCGTGTTGGTTCTTTAAAGTAGTATTTTCACAAGGACATTGTTTCAAAAAAGATTTTGAAACATTTCTAATACTAGTCATATGAATCATTACAAATGTTGGGTAATTGCTCAATGGTCATGTATGTCGCATTCTTATGAATAGTCAGATATTCTCGGATTGAAAGCTCTTCCTTCATTCAACAGTTTTCAACTTTTCTTCTGGATTTGTAAATTTGTCACATTTCACATTATGATGGAGTTTTAATAAATATTTGACACATTGTCTATATACCATACAGCTGGTTATTTTCATGGATCATAATTTTGGCGATTTTCAAATTAAACGAAACAATTAAATTAAACGAATTAAAATTTCGCGATCTGGCCATAAGAGGACATCGCGAATACTGCTCCTGATGTCGAATGCCAAAGTGTTTGATATGTTTATTTTTGTTGTTTGTGTAATTACCTCGCGACCTCGTCAGTGGCCCGCGAAATTCTAAAAAGTCAGCCCGACCCGCGAAAAATAACCGGCCATATCGTGTCTATATATTAACAACATAGCCTATGTTCTATTTGCCAGACCAAGACAAACAATGTTGTCCTTCGTGGTGGTGTGTCTAGTCTCTATGGTCGTAGTGAGGGCCTCCTATATCCTCCCACGAGGGACGAAACCCACCTGCGTTGGTCCGTATTGTAGAAATGTTGCTACTGGTAACATACCTGTTGTCACCCCGATCCATCAATCTGATTCTGGCAACCTGTTGACACATGGACTGTATAGAAACGGAATGAACCTGTACCGAAGTAATGGAATAGGCCAGCAGAGATACCATGGAATAAACCAGAACGGCAAAAATAAAATCAACCAGTACGTACAATATGGCACCAACCAGTACAGGAACAATGCAATGAACCAGCAAGGATACTTGGGAGATAAACAGTTCGGGAACAACAGGAAGAGCCAACAAGGAAATCGTGGACCCATGAGCATACCACGTATCATACAAAACTTTGGAGATAAACAATACGGGAACAACGGGAAGGGCCAACTAGGAAGTCGTGGACCCATGAGCATACCACGTATCATACAAAACTTTGGAGATAAACAATACGGAAACAACGGGAAGAGCCAACTAGGAAGTCGTGGACCCATGAGCATACCACGTGTCGTTCAAAACTTTGGAGATAAACAATACGGGAACAACGGGAAGAGCCAACTAGGAAGTCGTGGACCCATGAGCATACCACGTGTCGTTCAAAACTTTGGAGATAAACAATACGGGAACAACGGGAAGAGCCAACTAGGAAGTCGTGGACCCATGAGGATACCACGTGTCATACACGGAGGACGGACACACAGTGGTATTTCTGCATTGCTAAGCAGGAGGACTAGCAGATTAGCAGGACCCAAAGTTTACAGAGGCGACTAAAGGTAGTCACATGTCCCCGACCCAATGTTTTAAAATTTGGCTGAAATTCTAATAGGCCTTTATTAATGTAACCACTCTTTTGTAAGTAGACTGTTTTTTCACAAATATTTTCCCACGGGCTTGATTTGTTTAGCGAAGTGGGGGAAATTACATTAAATCAACGTGCTAAATTCACAGTATTTATTTCAACTGCCATTATATAAGCTACACCTATTCCGATGCTTATAAATATAAATTATATGACTAAAGTCTCTTTATTAAAAATTCCAGCACATCTGATATGAAATATCGGAACATTTGGATACTGATGATGACCGTATACTGATTGATAATGATGTTGACGATATATTGACTGATATTGATGTTGACGGTATACTGGTTGATATTGATGTTGACTGTATACTGGTTGGTATTGATGTTGACGGTATACTGGTTGATATTGATATTGACTGTATACTGATTTATATTGATGTTGACCGAATACTGATTGGTATTGACTGTATACTGGTTGGTATTGATGTTGACGGTATGCTGATTGATATTGTTGACCGTATACTGATTTATATTGATGTTGACCGAATACTGATTGATATTGACTGTATACTGGTTGGCATTGATGTTGACCGTATACTGCTTGATATTGTTGACCGTATACTGATTTATATTGATGTTGACCGAATACTGATTGATATTGACCGTATACTGGTTGGTATTGATGTTGACCATATACTGGTTGGTATTGATGTTGACCGTATACTGATGGATATTGATGTTGACCATATACTGGTTGGTATTGATGTTGACCGTATACTAGTTGATCTTGATGTTGACCGTATACTGATTGATGTTGACCGTATACTGATTGATATTGATGTTGACCGTATACTGTTTGAGGTTGACCGTATACTGGTAGATATTGATGTTGACCGTATACTGATTGATATTGATGTTGACCGTATAATGATTGATATTGATGTTGACCGAATCCTAGTTGATGTTGACCGATACTGGTTGATGTTGACTGTATGCTGATTGATATTGATGTTGACCGTATACTGTTTGATGTTGATGTTGACCGTATACTGGTTGATATTGATGTTGACCGTATACTGATTGATGTTGACCGTATACTGTTTGATGTTGACCGTATACTGATTGATATTGATGTTGACCTATACTGCTTGATATTGACGTTGACCGTATACTGGTTGATATTGATGTTGACCGTATACTGTTTGATGTTGACCGTATACTGGTTGGTATTGATGTTGACCATATACTGGTTGGTATTGATGTTGACCGTATACTGGTTGATGTTTACTGTATACTGGTTGGTATTGATGTTGACCGTATACTGCTTGATATTGATGTTGACCGTATACTGTTTGATGTTGACCGTATACTGGTTGGTATTGATGTTGACCGTATACTGGTTGGTATTGATGTTGACCGTATACTGGTTGGTATTGATGTTGACCGTATACTGGTTGGTATTGATGTTGACCGTATACTGGTTGATGTTGACTGTATACTGGTTGGTATTGATGTTGACCGTATACTGGTTGATATTGACGTTGACCATATACTGATTTATATTGATGCTGACCGTATACTGGTTGGTATTGATGTTGACCGTAAACTGGTTGATATTGATGTTGACCATATACTGATTTATATTGATGTTGACCGTATACTGGTTGGTATTGATGTTGACTGTATACTGGTTGATATTGACGTTGACCATATACTGATTTATATTGACGTTGACTGTATACTGGTTGGTATTGATGTTGACTGTATACTGGTTGATATTGACGTTGACCATATACTGATTTATATTGACGTTGACTGTATACTGGTTGGTATTGATGTTGACTGTATACTGGTTGATATTGACGTTGACCATATACTGATTTATATTGACGTTGACTGTATACTGGTTGGTATTGATGTTGACTGTATACTGGTTGATATTGACGTTGACCATATACTGATTTATATTGACGTTGACTGTATACTGGTTGGTATTGATGTTGACCATATACTGATTGATATTGATGTTGACCGTATACTGGTTGGTATTGATGTTGACCGTAAACTGGTTGATATTGACGTTGACCATATACTGATTTATATTGATGTTGACCGTATACTGGTTGATGTTGACTGTATACTGGTTGGTATTGATGTTGACCGTATACTGGTTGATGTTGACCGTATACTGGTTGGTATTGATGTTGACCGTAAACTGGTTGATATTGACGTTGACCATATACTGATTGATAATGATGTTGACCGAATACTGTTTGATATTGATGTTGACCGAATGCTAGTTGATGTTGACCGTACATTAGTTGATATTGATGTTGACCGTATACTGGTTGATGTTGACTGTATACTGATTTATATTGATGTTGACTGTATACTGATTTATATTGACGTTGACCATATACTGATTGATAATGATGTTGACCGAATACTGTTTGATATTGATGTTGACCGAATGCTAGTTGATGTTGACCGTACATTAGTTGATATTGATGTTGACCGTATACTGGTTGATGTTGACTGTATACTGGTTGATATTGACGTTGACCATATACTGATTGATATTGATGTTGACCGTATACTGGTTGATGTTGACTGTATACTGATTTATATTGATGTTGACCGTATACTGGTTGATATTGATGTTGACCGTATACTGATTAATATTGATGTTGGCCGTTTACTGTTTTGCATTGATGTTGACCGTATACTGGTTGATATTGTTGTTGACCATTTACTGTTTGGCATTGATGTTTTCCTTATACTGTTGAAATTGAAAAAGAAATGAATAAAATGTAAAGGACAACTCGTTACTGAACATTAAAATGCATCATACATTAGTCGAACTTTATTCGAGATTTGTTGTAAATGGTTTTGGTACGCTTCTTTTCTTTTGATATTAACCAGATTCTTACTGATGACTTTTCCTTTTCGCTTCAGTCACAATTTGTATGTTGATATTAAAGTTCAAAGATATCCTTTTTGTCTTCAGGTATTGCCGATGTAATCACGTGGAACTGGTGTCTACAGTGACCATGGTTATTAAATAATAAACGATAGGCGTTTGGTTGTCATTTTTATTATATTTTCGTCAACCATTGTAAGTGGATGGACTAGTTAGACTCCGTGGTGTGTGTTCCGTCCGTCTGTCCGTCGATACAACAGTACAATTAGCCGTGCAGTTCCTACCAGTAGTTCACAGGCAGACAGGGCATTCACTGTTCAAATATTATCAAACCTTACTTTCAAACACGGCTGCCAAAATCTCGGAGGACACACGATATCTGCAAACTCGCACAGTCAAGTGTGGCTTGGACTTTGAATCCGTTAAACATCAACACTATAAAGGCCAAAAAGTGTGATTAAAAATACGAGCAAAATGGGCAAGAGACAAAATGACATAAGAAAAAAACGAAACATGTACATGTAAAAATGTAGATATATATTGGTACACTCACGATCAGTTTAAAATAAAAAAAATGGCTATGGTTACTCAAATCTTGTGATAAAGACCAGTAACGTTCAGATACATGTAGTTCAAAATTTTGTATATACTGTACTAACAGACTCGAACAGAGTCTTCAGACTTGCCATGCAAGAAGAGACTACATGATCGTGTAATCTATGTAGAAAGGTGTAAAAGATACACTGCCATTCAGAAATATATCTACCAGCTCATTTGACTTGGTAAAATATATCATGCAAATCACTTACCAATTCCTTAAAGATTTTTTTATTTGAAGTGACAGATGAAAGTTTTCATGAAAACAACCAAACCCAATAAGTTTCTGCAGGAGTCATTGGAGGGACTTATTTTCGAAAATATTTCAAAACCGAATGAAAACGGGTTTTTAAGAGATTCACCATTATAGTACACTTATTATTATAGATATTAAGTGAAAGCAAAAAAGCTCTCCATCTAACAAAATCCATAAAAAGATTTAATATTTTGTGGATTTGTAAATTATCAATAACCGAATCAACTAAACATCATTGCCATAAGTTGTTAACAGACAAAGATACAATAAAATATTCTTATGATATTTTCTAAACTTCAAAACATTTTCTGAAAGTGTATAGGAATTATGGATGGCGGAGTAGGTTTACAATAAAACAAACAACTCACGTTTTACATACAGCTTTTATTCCACCAAGTACTAAACACCTGTTATAACCGTCATGAGAATTGGGAGTCTCGTAATATCTTAGATCAATTAACAATGCTACATTGTATTAATATACTATTGGGTCAATTTTGTGTCCTCGAATCAATAATGAAAATCTGTAGAATATCAGTTGATAAAGTCCTCACACAAGATAGCAGAATGATCGTTTTCCTTAAAATCGTCAAGGCCGTTCAGTTGGGTTCTGAAATAATCACATTATGATAATAAGTTTGTACTTTGTGAACATTCTATTAATGGACCAATTTTTGTTTTGATAACAACATTGTCAGCACAATAGATCACACAAGATATCATTATTAGTTCAGGACCCTGTCAATATTCACTTATTCTAAGAAAACTATTTCACTTTCCACACAAAGGCATTACAGAATTTAACGTATTGCTTAAGGTAAGAAATTGAAAAAAAACTGGACCATATTCGTTACCGAGACTCGTTCTTGGTGACACCTCAACTGGATATCAGTTCTATTCCTTCTCATTGTTCTCTTGTTCTCTCAGTTCCTTCCTTTCGCTCCTTTCCCGTCTCAGAGGTCGGAACTTCTGTTGTTCCATAGCTTTACCTTAAAGCATAGCACATTAAAATCACCGAAACATAAACGAATCGATCTGCTTGTTTGTTATGTCTAAATCTATTGTCAAACGCATATACAAATATGTGTAACTGTTAAAGCCGATTTATTTCTTTTATTAAGACACTGAATTCCCGAAACAGATAAGAAAAAAACCCATTTACCCACATCAAAACGAAATTGTAATATTAACTCAACATCGACAAAAAGGGGACAAATAGGAGCCAGAAAATATTCACTTGGTGACCATTGAAAAGAACTAGGAGAAAAAGAACGAGAAGAAAAGAACGAGGAGATAAAGAACTAGGAGATAAAGAACGAGAAGAAAAGAATGAGGAGAAAAAGACAAGGTGCTTCGGAGGTAAGTGTCTTCTGCTTCAAACAACTAACCAAGCAAAACACACGCCTCACTTTTCATATCACACCGGTCACCACTTCCTACGTTTTTTATAAAGAATACTCGTAATGTCTCAATGATATTAGTTATTCGCAGAAAACATTAAACCTATAATTAGTGAGTAAAGATACTAAACATGCCATATAGGAATAATGGTAGAGGTTCTTCAAATGCGGCATAGGTTCTACGATTGTGATCTACAATCGTGATAGAGGCTCTGCGACTGGAAAGCATTACATACAGAAAGAACAATTGTGTGAATATGTAAGACCCAGTGGTGTTAGGGTGATAAAGATAAAACCTCACTAGCATGTTAATCAAACCCCTAAAAACGTTGGAAAGTTTCAAATACCTCTCCATTTTGTTATCTTCAAATAGTTCTCACGGACTGTGAAGATTAAAGACAGACTCAAATAGATAAATGATATACAATGTGAAGAACAATAAAGTTAACATTGTTTGGTTGTTGGGTTAATAGCGCCATGAACAGCAAGGGTTATTTTGAGGCGGGGTGTCATTGCAGTAGATGGTGACTACCTCACTGAACAATAAACGGGAGGCCCACCGCATGCCATCCAGAACAATTAGGGTAAAGCCCAAGGATACAACCATGACTGTACAGATCGGTCCGTTTCTTAGATTACCAGGAAACACAAACCGCATGCGGAAGTGAGCGTCGGACCACAGACCTCGGAGGTCACGTTGTCGGCGCTCTAACAGACTGAGCTATCGCGATAGGTTAGCACTGATACTCTCGAAGCGTATCAGGATAATACGACCAGGTGTTCGGTAGAGTAACCGTCTTTTTATTGCATTTTAAATAATCATGTAGCCACATGCTGTAATGTCTAAAATAGGAATACGAGCCTGTATTCCTGAAGGGTCAGTATCTCATTACAACAAAGATTACCAGAATACCTCTAAATCAAGTGAAAATAACAAGATCTTTATTGATAAGATTTCATTCTTTCGTTTCAAATGGAAATTGCGATCTAACCGCCAAAATAATCAGCTATACAGTAATCGAAAAGGTGTATTATGGTCTGTTGTATATGTCAGATCAATAACAAGAAAATTGTCCCATATAGAAAACGTTATAGACATATCCCAATAACGACAATCAAATATTAGCTTAATATTTCGTCATTAGACACGCCTTCGCGGGTTGACCTTGCTCACCTTGCTGTGTTCCAATTAAAGTCCCATCCATCATGTTAATGTTCGCAAACAAGTTGGAAATCTCACTCAGCGCTATAATGTAAAAAACGACTTGTAAATATGATCTACTCTGTTGTCATGCCGCCAAGCTCTATAATGTAAAAAAAAAGATCTGCTGATATGATCTATTCTGTTGGCACGCCCACACAGCGCTGTAATGTAAAATAAGACTTGTAAATATGATCTACTCTGTTGTCATGCCGCCAAGCTCTATAATGTAAGGGAAGATCTGCTGATATGATCTGCTCTGCACGCCCACACAGCGCTTTAATGTACACTGTATATATAGGTGTGTTAATACTCTCTACCCCGATGTCACGCCCGCACAGGGCTATAATGTAAAGGAAGACTTTTTGATATGATCTACTCTGTTGTCACGCCCACACAACGCTTTAATGTATATGTAGGTGTGTTAATACTCTCTACTCTGTTGTCACGCCCACCTAGAGCTATAATGTAAAGGTAGGGTGCTTTTCATAGGAATGCACAAAATTTTATGTCATCTACGGTAGGAAAACAATACCTCAAATCACTTAAATTTTGTGTGGATTTATTTTTGCGTTAAAAGCGAAGAAATCCTTTGCGATTATTTGTAGGAAAATAACACCATTGGATTGCGGCCAAGATGGCGGTTACCGATATAGTAGTCTTTCGGAGTCCATGAATCTTATAGTTCATCACTCGCAAATTTAAAGACATTTCTGGATAAGTGTACGCAAAATCATATATTCCCGAATATGTCTGAAGAGGTAAGTTCGCGAAGTAAGGTATTCGCGAAATCTAAGCGATTTACAGTATATTATCATCATCATCCAGTTGAAAAATAACAACAGCGCCCTCAAAACGAACACTTACCAAGAATGTTACAAACAACTGTAGAGACTGAGTTTCGTTCTTCGGGAAACCTTTAATCATCCATTCTCTTTTAATCAAATGATTAAAAACCCAATCTCAAAAAAAATGAATAAATCAATAAACAAAAAATAAATAGATAGATAAAATATTACCAAAATCGTACGTATCCCATTTCTCCATCTAATTGCCCGTTAGAACATTTAATGTATTCCGTATGTGTCCCTACCTTTTTCGTGGATTTCGCTGGTTAGCTCAGCATAACGCCTCAATATACATACCTTCATTCTTAAACTGCTCATCCTCAGATACTTCCTCCAATCGGTTGTCGTCATGACGCTTGCCCAGAACTATTATATAAATATAAAGGTTTGTACAGTACAAACACAACATCATGAATCTGTACCTTTGTACAGTATATACACAACACAACACAATATACCTTTGTACACTACAAACACAACACAATATATTTGTACCTTTGTACACTACAAACACAACACAATATATTTGTACTTTGTACATTATATACACAACACAACACAATGTACCTTTGTACACTACAAACACAACACAATAAATGTGTACCATTGTACATTATATACACAGCACAACAATGTATCTTTGTATAGTATAAACACAACACAATATATTTGTACCGTTGTACAGTATATACACAACACAATAAATTTGTATCGTTGTACAGTATATACAAAAACACAACATAATAAATCTTTGTATAGTATATACACAACACAATATATTTGTACCTTTGTATAGTATATACACAACACAACACAATGTACCTTTGTACAGTATATACACAACACAATATATTTGTACCTTTGTATAGTATATACACAACACAACACAATGTACCTTTGTACAGTATATACACAACACAATATATTTGTACCTTTGTATAGTATATACACAACACAATAAATTTGTATCGTTGTACAGTATATACAAAAACACAACACAATATATCTTTGTATAGTATATACACAACACAATATATTTGTACCTTTGTATAGTATATACACAACACAACACAATGTACCTTTGTACAGTATATACACAACACAATAGATTTGTATCGTTGTACAGTATATACACAACACAATAAATTTGTATCGTTGTACAGTATATACAAAAACACAACACAATATATCTTTGTATAGTATATACACAACACAATATATTTGTACCTTTGTATAGTATATACACAGCACAACACAATGTACCTTTGTACAGTATATACAACACACAATAGATTTGTATCGTTGTACAGTATATACACAACACAATAAATTTGTACCTTTGTACAGTATATACACAACACAATATATTTGTACCTTTGTATAGTATATACACAGCACAACACAATGTACCTTTGTACAGTATATACACAACACAGTAGATTTGTATCGTTGTACAGTATATACACAACACAACACAATGTACCTTTGTACAGTATATACACAACACAATAGATTTGTACCTTCGCATAGTATATACACAATAAAATAAATTAGTATTTTTGCACAGTGAAATGTACCGGTTTATTGAGGTAGAAATCAAATTCATTCCCAGGAATTAATTCAACTACTGTTATTTTCATTCCTATAGTAGATTTTAAGTTTCCTTCCGAGAAATAACCTATACAATCAGCCATCTTCTTTTCAAGTAGATGATTCCGTAAATGCCATTCCCTTTACTTAATTCAACAACCGTTTTTACATGAGGATACTTCATTACCAGTAGACAATGCTACAACTTTCATTCTCAGGAGATAATTCAACAACCGTCATTCCCAGTAGATAATTCATCAACCGCCATTCTCACTAGAAAATCTAAAAACCGTCATAACCGTTGATAATTATTCAAAAACCGTCATTCTCAGTAGATAATTCAACCACCGACATTCTCAGTAGGTAATTCAACCACCGCCATTCTAAGTAGATAATTCAACCACCGACATTCTTAGTAGATAATTCAACCACCGCCATTCTCATTAGATAATTCAACCACCGACATTCTCATTAGATAATTCAACCACCGACATTCTCAGTAGATAATTCAACCACCGACATTCTTAGTAGATAATTCAACCACCGCCATTCTCAGTAGATAATTCAACCACCGACATTCTTAGTAGATAATTAAACCACCGCCATTCTCAGTAGATAATTCAACCACCGCCATTCTTAGTAGATAATTCAACCACCGCCATTCTCAGTAGATAATTCAACCACCGACATTCTCAGTAGATAATTCAACCACCGACATTCTTAGTAGATAATTCAACCACCGACATTCTCATTAGATAATTCAACCACCGACATTCTTAGTAGATAATTCAACCACCGACATTCTTAGTAGATAATTCAACCACAGACATTCTTAGTAGATAATTCAACCACCGCCATTCTTAGTAGATAATTCAACCACCGACATTCTCAGTAGGTAATTCAACCACCGACATTCTCAGTAGATAATTCAACCACCGACATTCTTAGTAGATAATTCAACCACCGCCATTCTTAGTAGATAATTCAACCACCGCCATTCTCAGTAGATAATTCAACCACCGACATTCTCAGTAGGTAATTCAACCACAGTCATTCTTAGATAATTCAACCACCGACATTCTTAGTAGATAATTCAACCACCGACATTCTTAGTAGATAATTCAACCACCGCCAATCTCAGTAGTTAATTCAACCACCGTCATTCTCAGTAGATAATTCAACCACCGACATTCTTAGTAGATAATTCAACCACCGTCATTATCAGTAGGTTATTCAACCACCGACATTCCCAGTAGATAATTCATCAACCGCCATTCTCAGTAGACAATCTAAAAACCATCATAACCGTTGATAATTATTCAAAAACCGTCATTCTCAGTAGGTAATTCAACCACAGTCATTCTCAGTAGATAATTCAACCACGTTATTTCCAGTTAACAATTTAACAACTTTAATTTTCGGTAGTTTAAAAATCGTATTTCTTAGTATATAGCATTTCTATACACGTACATTTGACTTTTATTGTACTCCACTAATCAACATCAGGGAGTATGTTTTATAACGGACTATTTTCCTCCCTGACCAGATTTTCACCATGCTTCCGACCCACTGGAGTTTCCTCTGTCGTCTCCTAGTTTTATCAACACTTCAGGCCTATCACTCAATGAGAGTTATGGTTTAGTTTAATTCATTTTGACTCTAATACCTGTGTTTCTGTTGTACAATTATTTATTGCATACGACAGTTCACTTACCTTTTCCTTGTATCTGTACAAGACAGATAATCACTAGGACAAGTACGATCAACGCCGCGTTCCTCATTTCGACCGAGATCTTCTCTGAAGTACATGTATCTTGTGAAATCCGAACTAAAATTGTGTTTATTTCGAGGTAAACATACCTGCCACGTCAAACCATTTTTCTTTCTTTTTCAAATATGGTAATTAGAAAGTTATCTTAGCTACATTAATTTTATAAAAAACGTTTTCACTAATGAAGCATTGAAAGCCAACGAGCTGCATATGCAAATGTTTTGGTGATTAAAAGCCCGATAAAATACGAAACAAAAAGTGATTTATGTAAATAGTGATTGACGAGTTTAACGATGGGCTTGTCATACACATTATAGATACATTGCAGTTAACGGTACTGATATTTCATGTGGCAGTAAAACATTGCTCATTGTTGTAATGCATAGAAAATGAAGGCCAGATTTGATACCCTTCCTCAAATGTTGTTTACTCTAATCGATTTGATTCGTTGGTGGGTAAGGACGAAACAGCTGTATTGATGATGTCTCTCTATATATACAGATAGGTATACCCTATTTCTGGTATGTAATTAGTAAAGTCAAATTACTATTCACGTTTGATGTTTTTGTTATCTTTTCCCAAACATCTGGAATATACGATGTTTTGTTTTATAGGAGAAGGAGTAATACTAATAACTATAGAAGCATATGATACTTAGCTATTGAGGGAAGTGGTTTACAACCATCCTAAATGAAAGAGAGTCAAGTTACATAAAGAGTAAAATATTATTACAGATCCCCCTAAATTAGAGATAGTCAAGTTAGATAAAGAGTATAATATTATCACATATCCATCCTGAATTAGATATAGTCAAGTCAGGAAAAGAGTATAATATTATTACAGATCCACCTTAATGAGAGGTGGCTGTTAATTAGATACATTTATATACTTTTCATAACAAAATAATCCCATTAGATTGAAACACATAGCTTTCTTTTCCTTTGAGTCACTTAACACTAATGGAATATTTAAGACACTGATGGCAGCCTCTGATAACTTTGTTCATAGGTTTCGTGTTATTTTGATGGGAGTAGGTTTTTAAGTTGCCGCAAGGGGGAGTACGCCTCCAGCTTACCTACACATAAATACTTCAGCTTCCATAAACAAATATACAATGTACTGTGTTAGGAAACCGGAGGTCGGGCAGATGACCCTATACCTTTTCACGTCCTATCGGAGAATCGAACACCGGTCGCCTAGGTGGAAGACAAATGCGTTGCTACCCTATTATAAGTTATAAGATATATTATACACATATATCACGGTTGTCTGTGCAAGTCATTTAAGCCGTGCATATAGGTTATGCATATAGTTAAGGAAAATTCAAAGCATTATGTAATAAAACTAATTGTATACGACCTTCTGCGCTTTGAAAGATACAAGAGAAGAACAATTGTGAATTCAATTCGTTTATTCTCTTTAACCAAATTCATTACAACGAAACATATTTGCATAACAAACTACTATTATGCAATACTTTTGTCCAGAAGATGTACATAATAATACATACATGGATATGTGTAGTTATATAGAGTGTAACATCGCCATTACAATATTATACAAATATATCATGGGCGTCTGTGCAATAGTCCAAAATACTGGACATGAGATACTGGTAATTTATCATTGTTCTATTGCACGAGGCCGAAGGCCGAGTACAGTAGAACATCAGTCGATTGCAATTACCGAGGGTCTGGACTATTGCACAGACACACATGATATACTTGTTTTATTACATAATCAATAAAACACAGCTAGGCTCACTGACATCTCGACTTTCCTGTAAGCCTAGCAAGAAGTCACCATGACTGTCGTCGGCAGTGTTGACATCTGAGTGACTTTGACGCTTGAAAGGAAAAACCTCTTTAACTATGTTAAATTTCAATCTCCAGTTTTTTCAATACACATTGAACTCGTTAAAAATGTTATGCTTTTGCAAATCTGGATTCTCAGAAAGTAAAAACTTTTTCATTCACATACAATAAAATAAAAAGTTTGGGTAAGATAGATAATATTGTTTCATCAGCAGGTAGGTAATAATATTAAAAAAAATCATGAAGATATGGGATCATCATCAAGTTGAGTAATGAAGCACTGTAATCCGATGATATGCTCTAGGTCATTCAAATATAAACTAAATAGACCATTTTCTCCTTGTCTTAAACCATTAGCACAGTCACAGGCTGTCGATTTCTGACTATTATATGTTATATTAGATTGACTGAATACAGTTAAACATTAAATTGATCTAACATTAATTGTCTCCACATTTTGGACCCCTTTATCGAATATTATCGAAATTAATAACATGCAGTAAAGGTTCCTTTTCATCACACCAGTAAGAGTAATTAATGAGTGCAAGACAAAATTGTTATCAATGGTTGTGTACGTTTTACGAAATCCAGCATGGTTTCCATCAGTTAAATCAACTTCGTCAGAGCACTTTATAAGTCTTATATCTAAGGTATGAGGCAAACATTCTCAAAAAACAAATAACGATTGTGATAGATATGTCCAAGGGTAAATCCTTATTTTTATAAATAGCTAAAACAGAGCATTAAAGCCAATTAAAAGAGCTACATATAGCATTGAACAACTTACAATATATAAAACACTTTAATAATACGATTATTTTATTTATTTATTATTTGATTATCTTATTAGAGCAGTCATTATTATTTTCGGTTTAACTAATTATATTCAGCATATGACATGATATACAGTCCTTGTGGGTTTACATGTATGCTTACCTTGATCAGCATCACCCCAAACTCTACCTGTACATAAACGAGTACCAAATCGTCCACATTGAGGCAGTTGGGCTTTTTATCAACTTCCAGACCACAAAACCATTCAGTATTTAATTGTTTATATGTAAACAAGGAATCTATTTGTCATATTAGCAAATGAAATGGGTACCAAAATATAATTACAAAACATTAAAATGTTGAGATATTTGCAATATGTATAATTCTTGTAAAGGTCCTGTTTCACGAACAATAGGATTTTGCCCACGAATAAATTTGACCAAAACCAGATGCTATTTGTAGTACCCTATATATTTCATTTGGTGAAATGATATGATATTATTTCTAAGGAATATGATTTACTGCAAATTTCGATACTACAAATGTAACCGTAGCTAAATTTAAATGACGATTGCATTATGGGAAATGTCATATTCATTGTTTTGGCTATTACAACATATATATCTATATATATTTATCTATATATAAAACGCCGATGTGGCGCAGCGGTATAAGCTGCGGGTTTTTTCTGGCTAGGCGATTGGGTGCCGTAGATCGTGAGTTCGAGGCCCGGTCAGGGCACGAGTCATAAAGTCGTCTTCAATTGTGTTACTATGTTATATATATATATATCAAAAAATAGTATTGACAATCAAAGGCTTCAACATTTATATATATATATATATTTGATTAAATACAAACACTATTATATATGTAGTATATCGGCAAATTGAATAATCAACACATATTTTTAACTATATTTTGATTGTTATATATCTAGAAAACATTCTTACACATGACGAAGCCCTGTTTTTATAAGAATGCTTGATGGTGACAAGGTAAGCCTGATCTTAGATATAATCATTCATATATCTCCACAAAACAGTCATCACGTAATACAGTAGATACATGTACATTTGGTAATTAATATAGCAGCATCAATTATGCATATATCAGCAAATTAATCGTGGAGAATTTCGGTATTTTGAAATGATGGTTACATGAAAACGACAACATTATTGTAGACCGTGGTTTCAGGGACGTGCTAGATATCCTTGCCCAGTTGGGTTCTGATGCTAAAATGCCTTCACCTCCTTCCTGCCAGCTGGTAAGTCACAATTGGATTCCCAACAAGCCAACGATGATCGCATTTGCACCAAAGTACGATGGGTTGTAGAGTCTTACCACTTTGAAGCAATCATCGAGAAACTCATGTTTGTACTGTAACTGCAAGCCTGTATGCTTTCAGAGGATCTGTATATGTTTCAGACCATCAGCGTGAGCTTTGGTTTGGTTTATTTTCCAAGCGTGAGCAGTGCGACATTCAAATGGCAACTCGCATGACGTCTCTTTTGCAGATGACAGATGATCCAAACTTCATACTTAGAGCCACGGGTGAATGGCAGAGACTTGAAGCTTCAAACATAGCATTTGCCCGGTAGAATCTTGAGTACCTTCAGATATTGGCATGTGGCATTTACCAGATAAAACTGTCCCCTGGTTACATTGTTGAGCACCAATCAAATGATAGTGACTACGTACGAAATCTGGGTGTACCAGCATGATGATGATATTATACGAGGTCAGATTCATTCTCGTCGCAAGTCGCAAACAAAATGTCATGTTTGGATCCAATTTGAAACGAACATAATGGAAGATCTAATATTTCCTTTGGTTCTGCTGGAAAACGGACATCAGGTACTTTGTACATTGTATGTGCGCTCATGTTGCGTCGATGGTGTACTAGCTGGGTTATTATATACATCAGAAAAATTCCAAAGCACTCTAGTCAGCAAGAGTTGTAACCTGGACATCCAGACATCAACTTCACCTGTGCCCGCATATAAATAGAACATCATCCCTTTTCAAATCTAAGGATATGTCCAGAGGGTTATACAATTAACAAAAATATTTTCTTGCGTGGTTCCTTACTGTTTTGCTGACTTGATACAGACCCCTCCGGGCCTCTTACTATTTATGCAGAGATAGTTTCATAGATACTATCAGATTTTATATATA
Source organism: Pecten maximus (assembly GCF_902652985.1). Taxonomy (NCBI): domain Eukaryota; kingdom Metazoa; phylum Mollusca; class Bivalvia; order Pectinida; family Pectinidae; genus Pecten; species Pecten maximus. The sequence goes on along the minus strand of NC_047032.1, from coordinate 20,726,863 downwards.
TCTATCATATATGTAAAAAGTTTCATCAAAATATCTATATCATCATTTCGCAATACTGACTCCTTGCATATATTGTTTTAAATGACTAATTTTACAGTCAGGAAATTTCATGAAATTTTCAATAAATCAAGCAAACATAATATGTCAAAAAGTGACAAAATATGTTTGGTGCAATAGAACCGGAAGTCGGTTTATCACTTCCCTTAGATATCGGAAACAGCCAAAATTATGACTATGTTGTGATTTTGTCCATTCTTTTTCTACCAGTACGTTTTATCGACTTTGGGCTTCTGGTGTATGACATTGATCGCTAGTTCACCATTCTTTAAAGCAAAGCAGTTGGCGCATGCGTGTACGACACATATACATCCGGCTCATTTACATATAGAAAGTGGAGCATTAGAGATTCCCCGAAATCAGTGGGTAGTTTCCAAGTTTTAAATGTAATCATAAAACACTGCGATACTAACTCTCACATTATATCATCATTAGGTACTGTAACGTAATGTATCAAAATATCATCATTAGGGTATATATTCTATCATTATATCATCATTGGGGTACATATTCTATTATTATATCATCATTAGGGTACATAATGTACATATTCTATCATTATATCATCATAAGGGTACGTATTCTATTATTATATCATCATTAGGGTACATATTCTATCATTATATCATCATAAGGGTACGTATTATATTATTATATCATCATTAGGGTACATATTCTATCATATCATCATTAGGGTACGTATTCTATCATATCATCATTAGGGTACATATTCTATCATATCATCATTAGGGTACATATTCTATTATTATATCATCATTAGGGTACATATTCTATTATTATATCATCATTAGGGTACGTATTCTATTATTATATCATCATTAGGGTACATATTATATTATTATATCATCATTAGGGTACGTATTCTATCATATCATCATTAGGGTACGTATTATATTATTATATTTACATTTGGATGGCAAAGCCATGATATAGACAAACTAAACAAATTTGCAGTCTATGAGAGTATAACTGACACCCAAAGCGTGACACCATTCTATGCATAACTGACACCCAAATCGTGCATTCGGGTGTTATTCATACGCGACCGGATTCCCCGGAACTACTTGCAACCAATGTAAACAAGTGGCATCTTATCATTGCTCATCATGCTATCGGATAGAGTACGAGACCAGAAAACAAATCTTAAAACGTAAAACGAAAATAAAGGTAAGAATGGTTAACAATCACGAAAATGGAAATAAAACAAGATTTAATAAACACATATGTTGACAGATATTTGTTCCGGGGCCAGAGTGGAAAATCATTACACACCACATTGTTTGCGCGCCACCGCCATCCAGTGTTTGAATGACAAAAAATTTGAAACCCGACACATCATGTTTATGTCAAATCATAAGAACGAGGCTTCTCTCCGGTCGTACAATAGAACAGTTTCTTCTTCACAAAAGAAAGCATCAAGTGGTGCATTACCGTGTCTAACGCATCCTAAATTTGAAACAGCCATATGCATGGTACCCGTCACAAGCAAAGTTGTCGCTGAAGCTCGTCTAACTCCCTCGGCCACTGTCACTTCTCTCATTGGTCGTATCCCTGACACCGGTGCTGTTGTAGCTACTATAAACTGTAATCAGGTTTCCATGCAATCAAAGAACATGTTTACATCTGGTTTTTTTGGCGAATTCCACTTTCTCCCACTGCACATTCAACTTTCATAGCTAAACTCTGTCAATGCTGTCAGCCGTTGCGTGCGCGTGGTGACGGGTGAAATTTCCATCCGCATAATTGTTCCGGATGGTAAATTTTAAAAAAAAATCCGAAATCGTTAACAAACTGAATAATTCATCCGTATATTCTGAAATACTGACTACTAATATTATTGGTATTGTTATTAAAATATCTGATGATGTTTTCAGTATTTTTTTAATGATTTCCACGCACTATTTTTTTTTTTTTTTTTGCCAATCAGCACGTGAATCACAATAGGCTGTTCTATTTGTTGACCTCTGACAGTGGAAACGTCGGTAAAAGTCAGATTTCAAATTATAATGAAAATTAAAGTTGAAATCGAAAAGAAACTAATATAGAAAACGTAAATATAAACATTAAACTGTCTTTTTATGGATTATATGGTCTATATAGATGCCAGAGCTTTGCAGACAATCATTTCATAATGCGCTAGCGCGCATTATGAAGATTGTCTGCAAAGCTCTGGCATCTATATAGACCATATAATCCATAAAAAGACAGTTTAATACTTAAATATCATCATTAGGGTACGTATTCTATTATTATATCATCATTAGGGTACGTATTCTATCATATCATCATTAGGGTATATATTATATTATTATGTTATCATTAGGGTATATATTCTATTATTATATCATCATCATGATATATATAATATAGTATATGATATACAAGATCATGGTTGTAAATTGATTCTACTGTGGTTATTCTTAGCCAGAATTCATAAGGTCATAGTTCCAAGTCAATTTGTATATCAATTGTATGGCAAATTCAATTGTGTCATCACCTATCAAATAATTCCTCAAATAAATCATTTTTGTAGAGAGTGGTCTCGGTTCAAGGACATCTTGCCGAAGGTCAATTTCAAAGATGTAAATAAAACATTGAGTCATTAAACCAGATGTTGTTTTCTATCGATCACTCGCAACAAAAAGAGCTAATAGAAAAAATTAAAACTAACTTCACCAGGATCTTATGGGATAATAGGGGAAGTTCTTGATTTTACAAACACAGGAATTGTCGAAGTTTGCGCAACATAATCGATAACAAGAAATGAGGAGACATCATAACAACATATTCGATAACAGGAAATGAGGAGACATCATAACAACATGTTCGATAATAGGAAATGAGGAGACATCATAACAATACAATCGATAACAGGAAATGAGGATACGTCATAACAATACAATCGATAACAGGAGATATTAGGAATTAAGGAGACATCAGAACAATACAATCGATACAGGGGAGACGTCAGAAAATCAAATTCAATAACATGAAACGAGGAAACACCAGGGCACCATCAGAACAACATAATCGAAAACAGGAAATGAGGAGACATCAAAGCAACATAAACGATACAAAACAGGGGGCAAATGAACAACATAACCGATAACAGTTAATAAGGAGACATCAGAACAACACAATAGATATCAAGAAATGAAGAGACATCAGAGCAACACAATCGATATCAGGAAATGAAGAGACATCAGAGCAACACAATCGATATCAGGAAATGAAGAGACATCAGAACAACACAATCGATATCAGGAAATGAAGAGACATCAGAACTTAATCGATATCAGGAAATGAAGAGACATCAGAGCAACACAATCGATATCAGGAAATGAAGAGACATCAGAACAACACAATCGATATCAGGAAATGAAGAGACATCAGAACTTAATCGATATCAGGAAATGAAGAGACATCAGAGCAACACAATCAATATCAGGAAATGAAGAGACATCAGAGCAACACAATCGATATCAGGTAATGAAGAGACATCAGAACAACACAATCGATATCAGGAAATGAAGAGACATCAGAACTTAATCGATATCAGGAAATGAAGAGACATCAGAGCAACACAATCGATATCAGGAAATGAAGAGACATCAGAGCAACACAATCGATAATAGGAAATGAAGAGACATCAGAACAACACAATCGATATCAGGAAATGAAGAGACATCAGAACTTAATCGATATCAGGAAATGAAGAGACATCAGAGCAACACAATTGATATCAGGAAATGAAGAGACATCAGAACAACACAATCGATATCAGGAAATGAAGAGACATCAGAACTTAATCGATATCAGGAAATGAAGAGACATCAGAGCAACACAATCGATATCAGGAAATGAAGAGACATCAGAGCAACACAATCGATATCAGGTAATGAAGAGACATCAGAACAACACAATCGATATCAGGAAATGAAGAGACATCAGAACTTAATCGATATCAGGAAATGAAGAGACATCAGAGCAACACAATCGATATCAGGAAATGAAGAGACATCAGAGCAACACAATCGATAATAGGAAATGAAGAGACATCAGAACAACACAATCGATATCAGGAAATGAAGAGACATCAGAACTTAATCGATATCAGGAAATGAAGAGACATCAGAGCAACACAATCGATATCAGGAAATGAAGAGACAACAGAACAACACAATCGATATCAGGAAATGAAGAGACATCAGAACTAAATCGATATCAGGAAATGAAGAGACATCAGAGCAACACAATCGATATCAGGAAATGAAGAGACATCAGAGCAACACAATCGATATCAGGAAATGAGGAGACATCAGAACAACACAATCGATATCAGGAAATGAAGAGACATCAGAACAACACAATCGATATCAGGAAATGAAGAGACATCAGAACTTAATCGATATCAGGAAATGAAGAAACATCAGAGCAACACAATCGATATCAGGAAATGAAGAGACATCAGAACAACACAATCGATATCAGGAAATGAAGAGACATCAGAACAACACAATCGATATCAGGAAATGAAGAGACATCAGAACAACACAATCGATATCAGGAAATGAGGAGACATCAGAACTTAATCGATATCAGGAAATGAGGAGACATCAGAGCAACACAATCGATATCAGGAAATGAAGAGACATCAGAACAACACAATCGATATCAGGAAATGAAGAGACATCAGAACTTAATCGATATAAGGAAATGAAGAGACATCAGAGCAACACAATCGATATCAGGAAATGAAGAGACATCAGAACAACACAATCGATATCAGGAAATGAAGAGACATCAGAACAACATAATCGATATAAGGGAAATGAAGAGACATCAGAACAACACAATCGATATCAGGAAATGAAGAGACATCAGAACTTAATCGATATCAGGAAATGAAGAGACATCAGAGCAACACAATCGATATATGGAAATGAAGAGACATCAGAACTTAATCGATATCAGGAAATGAAGAGACATCAGAACAACACAATCGATATCAGGAAATGAAGATACATCAGAACTTAATCGATATAAGGAAATGAAGAGACATCAGAGCAACACAATCGATATCAGGAAATGAAGAGACATCAGAGCAACACAATCGATATCAGGAAATGAGGAGACATCAGAGCAACACAATCGATATCAGGAAATGAGGAGACATCAGAGCAACACAATCGATATCAGGAAATGAAGAGACATCAGAACTTAATCGATATAAGGAAATGAAGAGACATCAGAGCAACACAATCGATATCAGGAAATGAAGAGACATCAGAGCAACACAATCGATATCAGGAAATGAGGAGACATCAGAACTTAATCGATATCAGGAAATGAAGAGACATCAGAGCAACACAATCGATATCAGGAAATGAAGAGACATCAGAGCAACACAATCGATATCAGGAAATGAAGAGACATCAGAACTTAATCGATATCAGGAAATGAGGAGACATCAGAGCAACACAATCGATATCAGGAAATGAAGAGACATCAGAACAACACAATCGATATCAGGAAATGAAGAGACATCAGAACAACACAATCGATATCAGGAAATGAGGAGACATCAGAACAACACAATCGATATCAGGAAATGAAGAGACATCAGAACAACACAATCGATATCAGGAAATGAGAGGAGACATCAAGGCAACACTAATCGATATCAGGCAATGAAGAGACATCAGAGCACAACACAATCGATATCAGGAAATGAAGAGACATTCGAGAACACTAATCGATATAGGAAATGAAGAGACATCAGAACAACACAATCGATATCAGGAATGAAGAGCCATCAGGAACAACACCAATCGATATCAGGAAATGAAGCGACCTATCAGAACAATCACATCGATATCAAGGAAATGAACGCAGACATCAGAGCAACACAACGATATCAGGAATGAAGAAAGAGACATCAGAACTAACACATCGATATCAGGAAATTGAAGAGACATCAGAGCAACTACAATCGATTACTCAGGAAATGAAGAGACATCGAGGCGAACAATCGAATATCAGGAAATGATAGAGAGCATCCATGAACAACACAATCGATATCAGGAAATGAAGAGAACATCAGAGCAACTAATCGATAACAAATAAGGGGAAAAAAGGGAAAAAGCAAAATCGAACAGGAAAAAGAACATAACAACAAATCAAAAGAAAGAGGGGACATAGGGAACACAATCGTTCAGGAAAAAGGGGGAAAAGAAACAAAGGGGGGAAATAGAGAACAAACAAAAAAAATCGAATCAGGAAAAAGGGAAAAGAAAAATTGGGAATAGGACAAACAAAAACGAATAGGAAAAGGGAAAAGAAAAACAAACGAATAGGAAAGGGGAAAAAAACAACCCCCTGAAAAAAGGAGACATCAAAAACCCAATCGATTAGGAAATGAGAGAATCAGAGCAAAAAATCGATTCAGGAAAGAAGGACATCAGACAACACAATCAAACAGAAATGAGAGACATCAGAAAAAAAATCGATATCAGGGAAAAAAAGGAACCCGGAAACAAAAAAAAAAAAAAAAAAACCCCCAAAAAAAAAAGGGGAAAAAAAACTAAAAAAAAGAAAGGGGTAGAGCAAACAACAAAGGAAAAAGAAAATAGAAAACAAACAACAGGGAAAGAAAAGAGAAAGAAAAATTGAAAAAAAAGGGAAAAAAAACAACACAACAAAGGGAAAAAAGGAAAAGAAAAAAATCAAAAAGAAAGGAAAAGAAAAAAAAAGAAACAAAACAATCCCAAAATTTTAGAAAAAGAAGGGGAGACATCAGACAACATAATCGATAAGAAAATGAGAACATCAGAAAGAAAACACAACAACCATAATCAGGAAATGAAGAAAGAACAATCAAAGGAAAAAGAATCGAATCAGGAAAATGAAAGAGACAAACGAGACAAAAACAATCGATATCAGGAAATGAAGAGACTGAAAAAATCAATAGGAAAGGAAAAGAGAACAAACAAAGGAAAAAGGAATCAGGAAAATGAAGGAGGAGACATCAGAACAAACCAAACAATAGGGAAAAATGAACGAAAAGACCATCAGAAAAACCCACAATCGGGTATCAGGAAATGAAGAGACATAGAGAAACACAATCGATATCAGGAAATGAAGCGACATCAGACAACACAATCGATATCAGGAAATGAGGAGACATCAGAGCACCAATCGATATCAGGAAATGAAGAGACATCAGAACAACACAATCGATATCAGGAAATGAAGAGACATCAGAACAAACACAATCGATATCAGGAAATGAAGAGACATCAAGCAACTACATCGATATCAGGAAATGAGGAGACATCAGAGCAACACAATCGATATCAGGAAATGAAGGAGACATCAAGCAACACAATCGATATCAGGAAATGAATGAGACATCAGAGCAACACAATCGATATCAGGAAATGAAGAGACATCAGAACAACACAATCGATATCAGGAAATGAAGAGACATCAGAGCACACAATCGATATCAGGAATGAGGAGACATCAGAGCACCCAATCGATATCAGGAAATGAGAGACACAGACAATCGATATCAGGAAATGAAGGAGACATCAGAGCAACACAATCGATATCAGGAAATGAAGAGACATCAGAACAACCAATCGATATCAGGAAATGAAGGAGACATCAGAGCAACTACATCGATATCAGGAAATGAAGAGACATCAGAACAACACAATCGATATCAGGAAATGAAGAGACATCAGAGCAACACAATCGATATCAGGAAATGAAGAGACATCAGAACAACACAATCGATATCAGGAAATGAAGAGACATCAGAACTTAATCGATATCAGGAAATGAAGAGACATCAGAGCAACACAATCGATATCAGGAAATGAAGAGACATCAGAACAACACAATCGATATCAGGAAATGAAGAGACATCAGACAACCTAATCGATATCAGGAAATGAAGAGACATCAGAGCAACACAATCGATATCAGGAAATGAAGAGACATCAGAACAACACAATCGATATCAGGAATGAAGAGACATCAGAACACTAATCGATATCAGGAAATGAAGAGGACATCAGAGCAACACAATCGATATCAGGAAATGAAGAGACATCAGACAACCAATCGATATCAGGAAATGAAGAGACATCAGAACACAATCGATATCAGGAAATGAAGAGACATCAGAGCAACACTAATCGATATCAGGAAATGAAGAGACATCAGAACAACACAATCGATATCAGGAAATGAAGAGACATCAGAGCAACACATCGATATCAGGAAATGAAGAGACATCAGAACAACACAATCGATATCAGGAAATGAAGAGACATCAGAACGAATCGATATCAGGAAATGAAGAGACATCAGAGCAACACAATCGATATCAGGAAATGAAGAGACATCAGAACAACACAATCGATATCAGGAAATGAAGAGACATCAGAACTTAATCGATATCAGGAAATGAAGAGACATCAGAGCAACACAATCGATATCAGGAAATGAAGAGACATCAGAACAACACAATCGATATCAGGAAATGAAGAGACATCAGAGCAACACAATCGATATCAGGAAATGAAGAGACATCAGAGCAACACAATCGATATCAGGAAATGAAGAGACATCAGAGCAACACAATCGATATCAGGAAATGAAGAGACATCAGAACAACACAATCGATATCAGGAAATGAAGAGACATCAGAGCAACACAATCGATATCAGGAAATGAAGAGACATCAGAACAACACAATCGATATCAGGAAATGAGGAGACATCAGAGCAACACAATCGATATCAGGAAATGAGGAGACATCAGAGCAACACAATCGATATCAGGAAATGAGGAGACATCAGAGCAACACAATCGATATCAGGAAATGAAGAGACATCAGAGCAACACAATCGATATCAGGAAATGAGGAGACATCAGAGCAACACAATCGATATCAGGAAATGAAGAGACATCAGAACAACACAATCGATATCAGGAAATGAAGAGACATCAGAACAACACAATCGATATCAGGAAATGAAGAGACATCAGAACAACACAATCGATATCAGGAAATGAAGAGACATCAGAACTAATCGATATCAGGAAATGAAGGAGACATCAGAGCAACACAATCGATATCAGGAAATGAAGAGACATCAGAACAACACAATCGATATCAGGAAATGAAGAGACATCAGAACTTAATCGATATCAGGAAATGAAGAGACATCAGAGCAACACAATCGATATCAGGAAATGAAGAGACATCAGAACAACACAATCGATATCAGGAAATGAAGAGACATCAGAACAACACAATCGATATCAGGAAATGAAGAGACATCAGAACAACACAATCGATATCAGGAAATGAAGAGACATCAGAACTTAATCGATATCAGGAAATGAAGAGACATCAGAGCAACACAATCGATATCAGGAAATGAGGAGACATCAGAGCAACACAATCGATATCAGGAAATGAAGAGACATCAGAACAACACAATCGATATCAGGAAATGAAGAGACATCAGAACTTAATCGATATCAGGAAATGAAGAGACATCAGAGCAACACAATCGATATCAGGAAATGAAGAGACATCAGAACTTAATCGATATCAGGAAATGAAGAGACATCAGAGCAACACAATCGATATCAGGAAATGAAGAGACATCAGAACTTAATCGATATCAGGAAATGAAGAGACATCAGAGCAACACAATCGATATCAGGAAATGAAGAGACATCAGAGCAACACAATCGATATCAGGAAATGAGGAGACATCAGAGCAACACAATCGATATCAGGAAATGAGGAGACATCAGAGCAACACAATCGATATCAGGAAATGAAGAGACATCAGAACAACACAATCGATATCAGGAAATGAAGAGACATCAGAGCAACACAATCGATATCAGGAAATGAGGAGACATCAGAGCAACACAATCGATATCAGGAAATGAGGAGACATCAGAGCAACACAATCGATATCAGGAAATGAGGAGACATCAGAGCAACACAATCGATATCAGGAAATGAGGAGACATCAGAGCAACACAATCGATATCAGGAAATGAAGAGACATCAGAGCAACACAATCGATATCAGGAAATGAAGAGACATCAGAACAACACAATCGATATCAGGAAATGAAGAGACATCAGAACAACACAATCGATATCAGGAAATGAGGAGACATCAGAACTTAATCGATATCAGGAAATGAGGAGACATCAGAGCAACACAATCGATATCAGGAAATGAAGAGACATCAGAACAACACAATCGATATCAGGAAATGAAGAGACATCAGAACTTAATCGATATAAGGAAATGAAGAGACATCAGAGCAACACAATCGATATCAGGAAATGAAGAGACATCAGAACAACACAATCGATATCAGGAAATGAAGAGACATCAGAACAACACAATCGATATCAGGAAATGAAGAGACATCAGAACTTAATCGATATCAGGAAATGAAGAGACATCAGAGCAACACAATCGATATCAGGAAATGAAGAGACATCAGAACAACACAATCGATATCAGGAAATGAGGAGACATCAGAGCAACACAATCGATATCAGGAAATGAAGAGACATCAGAACAACACAATCGATATCAGGAAATGAAGAGACATCAGAACTTAATCGATATCAGGAAATGAAGAGACATCAGAGCAACACAATCGATATCAGGAAATGAAGAGACATCAGAACAACACAATCGATATCAGGAAATGAAGAGACATCAGAACTTAATCGATATCAGGAAATGAAGAGACATCAGAACAACATAATCGATATCAGGAAATGAAGAGACATCAGAACAACACAATCGATATCAGGAAATGAAGAGACATCAGAACATAATCGATATCAGGAAATGAAGAGACATCAGAGCAACACAATCGATATCAGGAAATGAAGAGACATCAGAGCAACACAATCGATATCAGGAAATGAAGAGACATCAGAACAACACAATCGATATCAGGAAATGAAGAGACATCAGAACTTAATCGATATCAGGAAATGAAGAGACATCAGAGCAACACAATCGATATCAGGAAATGAAGAGACATCAGAGCAACACAATCGATATCAGGAAATGAAGAGACATCAGAACAACACAATCGATATCAGGAAATGAAGAGACATCAGAGCAACACTAATCGATATCAGGAAATGAAGAGACATCAGAACAACACAATCGATATCAGGAAATGAAGAGACATCAGAGCAACACAATCGATATCAGGAAATGAAGAGACATCAGAGCAACACAATCGATATCAGGAAATGAAGAGACATCAGAGCAACACAATCGATATCAGGAAATGAAGAGACATCAGAGCAACACAATCGATATCAGGAAATGAAGAGACATCAGAACAACACAATCGATATCAGGAAATGAAGAGACATCAGAACAACACAATCGATATCAGGAAATGAAGAGACATCAGAACAACACAATCGATATCAGGAAATGAGGAGACATCAGAACTTAATCGATATCAGGAAATGAGGAGACATCAGAGCAACACAATCGATATCAGGAAATGAAGAGACATCAGAACAACACAATCGATATCAGGAAATGAAGAGACATCAGAACTTAATCGATATAAGGAAATGAAGAGACATCAGAGCAACACAATCGATATCAGGAAATGAAGAGACATCAGAACAACACAATCGATATCAGGAAATGAAGAGACATCAGAACAACATAATCGATATAAGGAAATGAAGAGACATCAGAACAACACAATCGATATCAGGAAATGAAGAGACATCAGAACTTAATCGATATCAGGAAATGAAGAGACATCAGAGCAACACAATCGATATCAGGAAATGAAGAGACATCAGAACTTAATCGATATCAGGAAATGAAGAGACATCAGAACAACACAATCGATATCAGGAAATGAAGAGACATCAGAACTTAATCGATATCAGGAAATGAAGAGACATCAGAGCAACACAATCGATATCAGGAAATGAAGAGACATCAGAGCAACACAATCGATATCAGGAAATGAGGAGACATCAGAGCAACACAATCGATATCAGGAAATGAGGAGACATCAGAGCAACACAATCGATATCAGGAAATGAAGAGACATCAGAACTTAATCGATATCAGGAAATGAAGAGACATCAGAGCAACACAATCGATATCAGGAAATGAAGAGACATCAGAGCAACACAATCGATATCAGGAAATGAGGAGACATCAGAACTTAATCGATATCAGGAAATGAAGAGACATCAGAGCAACACAATCGATATCAGGAAATGAAGAGACATCAGAACTTAATCGATATCAGGAAATGAGGAGACATCAGAGCAACACAATCGATATCAGGAAATGAAGAGACATCAGAGCAACACAATCGATATCAGGAAATGAAGAGACATCAGAACAACACAATCGATATCAGGAAATGAAGAGACATCAGAACAACACAATCGATATCAGGAAATGAAGAGACATCAGAACAAAAAATCGATATCAGGAAATGAAGAGACATCAGAGCAACACAATCGATATCAGGAAATGAAGAGACATCAGAGCAACACAATCGATATCAGGAAATGAAGGAGACATCAGACAACTACATCGATATCAGGAAATGAAGAGACATCAGAACAACACAATCGATATCAGGAAATGAAGAGACATCAGAACAACACAATCGATATCAGGAAATGAAGAGACATCAGAGCAACACAATCGATATCAGGAAATGAAGAGACATCAGAACAACACAATCGATATCAGGAAATGAAGAGACATCAGAACTTAATCGATATCAGGAAATGAAGAGACATCAGAGCAACACAATCGATATCAGGAAATGAAGAGACATCAGAACAACACAATCGATATCAGGAATGAAGAGACATCAGAACTTAATCGATATCAGGAAATGAAGAGACATCAGAGCAACACAATCGATATCAGGAAATGAAGAGACATCAGAGCAACACAATCGATATCAGGAAATGAAGAGACATCAGACTATCGATATCAGGAAATGAAGAGACATCAGAACTTAATCGATATCAGGAAATGAAGAGACATCAGAGCACACAATCGATATCAGGAAATGAAGAGACATCAGAGCAACACAATCGATATCAGGAAATGAAGAGACATCAGAGCAACACAATCGATATCAGGAAATGAAGAGACATCAGAGCAACACAATCGATATCAGGAAATGAAGAGACATCAGAGCAACACAATCGATATCAGGAAATGAAGAGACATCAGAACAACACAATCGATATCAGGAAATGAAGAGACATCAGAACTTAATCGATATCAGGAAATGAGGAGACATCAGAGCAACACAATCGATATCAGGAAATGAAGAGACATCAGAGCAACACAATCGATATCAGGAAATGAAGAGACATCAGAGCAACACAATCGATATCAGGAAATGAAGAGACATCAGAACTTAATCGATATCAGGAAATGAAGAGACATCAGAGCAACACAATCGATATCAGGAAATGAAGAGACATCAGAGCAACACAATCGATAATAGGAAATGAAGAGACATCAGAACAACACAATCGATATCAGGAAATGAAGAGACATCAGAACTTAATCGATATCAGGAAATGAAGAGACATCAGAGCAACACAATCGATATCAGGAAATGAAGAGACATCAGAACACACAATCGATATCAGGAAATGAAGAGACATCAGAACAACACAATCGATATCAGGAAATGAAGAGACATCAGAACTTAATCGATATCAGGAAATGAAGAGACATCAGAGCAACACAATCGATATCAGGAAATGAAGAGACATCAGAGCAACACAATCGATATCAGGAAATGAAGAGACATCAGAACAACACAATCGATATCAGGAAATGAAGAGACATCAGAACTTAATCGATATCAGGAAATGAAGAGACATCAGAGCAACACAATCGATATCAGGAAATGAAGAGACATCAGAAGCAACACAATCGATATCAGGAAATGAAGAGACATCAGAACTTAAATCGATATCAGGAAATGAAGAGACATCAGAGCAACACAATCGATATCAGGAAATGAAGAGACATCAGAGCAACACAATCGATATCAGGAAATGAAGAGACATCAGAACAACATAATCGATATCAGGAAATGAAGAGACATCAGAGCAACACAATCGATATCAGGAAATGAGGAGACATCAGAGCAACACAATCGATATCAGGAAATGAAGAGACATCAGAGCAACACAATCGATATCAGGAAATGAAGAGACATCAGAGCAACACAATCGATATCAGGAAATGAGGAGACATCAGAGCAACACAATCGATATCAGGAAATGAAGAGACATCAGAACAACACAATCGATATCAGGAAATGAAGAGACATCAGAACAACACAATCGATATCAGGAAATGAAGAGACATCAGAACAACACAATCGATATCAGGAAATGAGGAGACATCAGAACTTAATCGATATCAGGAAATGAGGAGACATCAGAGCAACACAATCGATATCAGGAAATGAAGAGACATCAGAACAACACAATCGATATCAGGAAATGAAGAGACATCAGAACTTAATCGATATAAGGAAATGAAGAGACATCAGAGCAACACAATCGATATCAGGAAATGAAGAGACATCAGAACAACACAATCGATATCAGGAAATGAAGAGACATCAGAACAACATAATCGATATAAGGAAATGAAGAGACATCAGAACAACACAATCGATATCAGGAAATGAAGAGACATCAGAACTTAATCGATATCAGGAAATGAAGAGACATCAGAGCAACACAATCGATATCAGGAAATGAAGAGACATCAGAGCAACACAATCGATATCAGGAAATGAAGAGACATCAGAACAACACAATCGATATCAGGAAATGAAGAGACATCAGAACAACACAATCGATATCAGGAAATGAAGAGACATCAGAGCAACACAATCGATATCAGGAAATGAAGAGACTTCAGAACAACACAATCGATATCAGGAAATGAGGAGACATCAGAACAACACAATCGATATCAGGAAATGAAGAGACATCAGAACAACACAATCGATAGCAGGAAATGAAGAGACATCAGAACTTAATCGATATCAGGAAATGAAGAGACATCAGAGCAACACAATCGATATCAGGAAATGAAGAGACATCAGAACAACACAATCGATATCAGGAAATGAAGAGACATCAGAACTTAATCGATATCAGGAAATGAAGAGACATCAGAACAACATAATCGATATAAGGAAATGAAGAGACATCAGAACAACACAATCGATATCAGGAAATGAAGAGACATCAGAACTTAATCGATATCAGGAAATGAAGAGACATCAGAGCAACACAATCGATATCAGGAAATGAAGAGACATCAGAACTTAATCGATATCAGGAAATGAAGAGACATCAGAACAACACAATCGATATCAGGAAATGAAGAGACATCAGAACTTAATCGATATAAGGAAATGAAGAGACATCAGAGCAACACAATCGATATCAGGAAATGAAGAGACATCAGAGCAACACAATCGATATCAGGAAATGAGGAGACATCAGAGCAACACAATCGATTTCAGGAAATGAGGAGACATCAGAGCAACACAATCGATATCAGGAAATGAAGAGACATCAGAACAACACAATCGATATCAGGAAATGAAGAGACATCAGAGCAACACAATCGATATCAGGAAATGAGGAGACATCAGAGCAACACAATCGATATCAGGAAATGAGGAGACATCAGAGCAACACAATCGATATCAGGAAATGAGGAGACATCAGAGCAACACAATCGATATCAGGAAATGAGGAGACATCAGAGCAACACAATCGATATCAGGAAATGAAGAGACATCAGAACAACACAATCGATATCAGGAAATGAAGAGACATCAGAACAACACAATCGATATCAGGAAATGAAGAGACATCAGAACAACACAATCGATATCAGGAAATGAGGAGACATCAGAACTTAATCGATATCAGGAAATGAGGAGACATCAGAGCAACACAATCGATATCAGGAAATGAAGAGACATCAGAACAACACAATCGATATCAGGAAATGAAGAGACATAAGAACTTAATCGATATAAGGAAATGAAGAGACATCAGAGCAACACAATCGATATCAGGAAATGAAGAGACATCAGAACAACACAATCGATATCAGGAAATGAAGAGACATCAGAACAACATAATCGATATAAGGAAATGAAGAGACATCAGAACAACACAATCGATATCAGGAAATGAAGAGACATCAGAACTTAATCGATATCAGGAAATGAAGAGACATCAGAGCAACACAATCGATATATGGAAATGAAGAGACATCAGAACTTAATCGATATCAGGAAATGAAGAGACATCAGAACAACACAATCGATATCAGGAAATGAAGATACATCAGAACTTAATCGATATAAGGAAATGAAGAGACATCAGAGCAACACAATCGATATCAGGAAATGAAGAGACATCAGAGCAACACAATCGATATCAGGAAATGAGGAGACATCAGAGCAACACAATCGATATCAGGAAATGAGGAGACATCAGAGCAACACAATCGATATCAGGAAATGAAGAGACATCAGAACTTAATCGATATAAGGAAATGAAGAGACATCAGAGCAACACAATCGATATCAGGAAATGAAGAGACATCAGAGCAACACAATCGATATCAGGAAATGAGGAGACATCAGAACTTAATCGATATCAGGAAATGAAGAGACATCAGAGCAACACAATCGATATCAGGAAATGAAGAGACATCAGAGCAACACAATCGATATCAGGAAATGAAGAGACATCAGAACTTAATCGATATCAGGAAATGAGGAGACATCAGAGCAACACAATCGATATCAGGAAATGAAGAGACATCAGAGCAACACAATCGATATCAGGAAATGAAGAGACATCAGAACAACACAATCGATATCAGGAAATGAGGAGACATCAGAACAACACAATCGATATCAGGAAATGAAGAGACATCAGAACAAAAAAATCGATATCAGGAAATGAAGAGACATCAGAGCAACACAATCGATATCAGGAAATGAGGAGACTTCAGAACAACACAATCGATATCAGGAAATGAGGAGACATCAGAGCAACACAATCGATATCAGGAAATGAAGAGACATCAGAACAACACAATCGATATCAGGAAATGAAGAGACATCAGAACAACACAATCGATATCAGGAAATGAAGAGACATCAGAACAACACAATCGATATCAGGAAATGAGGAGACATGAGAACAACACAATCGATAATAGGAAATGAAGAGACATCAGAGCAACACAATCGATATCAGGAAATGAAGAGACATCAGAACAACACAATCGATATCAGGAAATGAAGAGACATCAGAGCAACACAATCGATATCAGGAAATGAAGAGACATCAGAACAACACAATCGATATCAGGAAATGAGGAGACATCAGAGCAACACAATCGATATCAGGAAATGAGGAGACATCAGAGCAACACAATCGATATCAGGAAATGAGGAGACATCAGAGCAACACAATCGATATCAGGAAATGAGGAGACATCAGAGCAACACAATCGATATCAGGAAATGAGGAGACATCAGAACTTAATCGATAAAGTTAAAATCTAGACATCAAAACGTAATAAATAAATAAGTTGGGCAGAACAAAATTAACGATAACAATGACATTGGAGGTATCACATCATCATAAACGACCAAAAGGAAAGACGACGCACCGGAACGCCGCATGATATAGCTAGAGTTATTGATAATTAGTTGTATAAAGAAATGAAAAAAAACCAGAAGTAACGTGCTTGATCAGTTTATTATTCATTAACACCGTGTCCTGTTCTAATGAAATAGGTGATGGAACTGCTCTATATCGGACTATACCTCACGTACAGCCAGCCCTTGTGCGATTACATTCATATTATTGTTAATGTATAAATTATCAGTACATCCTTCAAATCTAGCTCACTCTTCAAAAACTGTCGTTCTGTAACATTTGTAATAGCATCGCTCAGTGACAATTTTGCTTTAGTGAAAGTGATTTGGAAACTTTGTTTTAAACAATGCATACTATTTCGCCAAGAAAATCCGTAATATCATCATTTATTGTTAAGGTTTAAAAGCAATTTGAAATTATTTTTTGTGGTGTGTTTACAGAATGTTGACAGTAAATCGACAGTAAGATTACAGTGAATCGAAAATATGCAGACAATATTATATTGATCTACATCTAGATTGATTAAAAGAACATACTCAATTTATAATGATAAGAAGCTACGTGTGTCACTAGTAAAGTGACATGATCGTCTGACGACATGGCCTAAACAGCTTGCTTTTGGTCGTTTTCCTTTTGTTCCTGGCACCCAGCAGGATAGCAGATTTTAGTACTTTCCCCCTTCTTGGTATATGTACTGCAGGTACATTTGTCCTTTGTATACGATTCTTCTTTAAACTTCATTTTTCTAGCTTCCAAATATTCTGTCATAGCCACTTGATTTCTATCTCTGTTAAAAAATAATAAACGAAAAAAAATAAACAATGGTAATTGTGTCATTCATTTATGACATTTTGTACTAAATAACATCGTTTTCTGTTATAATTGAAAAGAATTAAGACCACGGGAAGGAATGATATTCAGACAAGATATAGACCTATTAGTGATTTACGCGATATGAAGATTAAAAGATGTTGATAAATCCGATGTGGTCCCAATGTCACTGCCTCGGTTCTTATGTTAGAAACTTGCCCTAGATTGATATGACAGGAGTTGTGGTTTTCCCATAGATTTGTATGACGGGGGTTGTGGATTTACCCTAGTTTGATATGACGGAGTTGTTGATCTGCCCTACATTTATATAACGGAGTTGTTGATCTGACCTAGATTTATATAACGGAGTTGTTTATCTGCCCTAGATTTATATAAGGGAGTTGTTGATCTACCCTAGATTTATATAAAGGAGTTGTTGATCTGACCTAGATTTATATAACGGAGTTGTTGATCTGCCTACATTTGTATAACGGAGTTGTTAATCTGCCCTAGATTTATATAACGGAGTTGTTTATCTGACCTAGATTTATATAACGGAGTTGTTGATCTGCCCTAGATTTATATAACGGAGTTGTTGATCTGCCCTATATTTATATAACGGAGTTGTTGATCTGCCCTACATTTATATAACGGAGTTGTTGATCTGCCCTACATTTATATAACGGAGCTGTTGATCTGCCCTACATTTATATAACGGAGTTGTTGATCTGCCCTATATTTATATAACGGAGTTGTTGATCTGCCCTACATTTATATGACAGGGGTTGTGGATTTACCCTAGTTTGATATGACGGAGTTGTTGATCTGCCCTACATTTATATAACGGAGTTGTTGATCTGACCTAGATTTATATAACGGAGTTGTTGATCTACCCTAGATGTATATAACGGAGTTGTTGATCTACCCTAGATTTATATAAAGGAGTTGTTGATCTGACCTAGATTTATATAACGGAGTTGTTGATCTGCCCTAAATTTATATAACGGAGTTGTTAATCTGCCCTAGATTTATATAACGGAGTTGTTGATCTGCCCTAGATTTATATAACGGAGTTGTTGATCTGCCCTAGATTTATATAACGGAGTTGTTGATCTGCCCTATATTTATATAACGGAGTTGTTGATCTGCCCTAGATTTATATAACGGAGTTGTTTATCTGCCCTATATTTATATAACGGAGTTGTTGATCTGCCCTACATTTATATAAAGGAGTTGTTGATCTGACCTAGATTTATATAACGGAGTTGTTGATCTGCCCTAGATTTATATAACGGAGTTGTTGATCTACCCTAGATTTATATATACGCTTACTTTATTAGTACACAAGTCTTACTATCCGTTGACTTTTTTCCGGAGTAAATTGTCATATATTTTCATATTTTGTTTCATTTTCGCATCGGCAGTTTCGTTAAGAGATAATATAGTTGGATCACTTGATACCGTTTCACTTCGAAATGATTATTTTTGATGTGCTAACTGTTGCAGGATAAATAGAATACATGGTCAGTGTCTTAAAATATAGGCTGTATATTTGGCTGGGGACAGAAAGACAAAATTGGCTCGCCAAGACCCGCCACTTTTGTCTTTCTTTACCCTCGCCAAAATACAGCTTATATTTTAAGACACTGACCATGTATTCTCTATCTATACATATGTATTACCTTTGATATCGTTCCCGCGAAATCTTAATAAAGAATGCATCCTTAGATATCTGAAGTTACAATGAATCTAACGTTTTTCACTTTTATAACGTCACGCTGACCTAATAACCAAACAAATCCCCATCCTCTAAACAACACACACGAGTTATATTCGAGGAGGTCCAAAAGACGTGGTCATGTGATAAATATGGCGTATTGTATCGGTGAATACTCGTGATGACGGCATTGTGATAATTTGATAACAATAAAAACATTATCATAATTCATTAATTTTTTTTTGACTGTCTATATTTTTCAGAATCACGTTTTCATGTTCAAATATGACATTTGTTTGTTTTGTGTAACGTCCTATTTAACAGCCAGGGCCATATAAGGACGTGCTTGGGTTTGGAGGAGGAGGAAAGCGGGAATATCCGGAGAAAAACCACCGACTTACGGTCAGTACCAGGTAACTGCCCCGCTTGGGTTTCGAACTCGCCACCCTGAGGTGAAGGGCTGGTGATAAAATATCGGGACACCTTACCCACTCGGCCACCGTGGCCCCGACAAACAAATATGACATACAACGCAATATAAATCAATAGCGTGTAACACAATAGATAACAGAATCCTACCTCTCCTCTTTCGACTGTTGCTGGTTTTGTTGATACTCTGACCACTCCTGGAACAGAAGATCGGTGCCCGATACATATCTCTTATCTCGATCTTCCGTTTGATTTTCCTCTTCAATGTCCTCGCTTTTCGTTTCGACTGAGAAAAAAATAAATAGAAATAATAAATAATAAAGGAACAATTACTGCAGGAACCAGACATAACTTGACTTTAGTCCCGGCTATTACATCAATTTAGTCCTGGCTATTACATCAAGGAATATCGACAGTAAGTTGTTCATTAAGGAAGACACACATTAATGTGAAGATAAAACTGTGTGCACATACGATCTCCTACATGACATTTAACATTTATATACATAACAAACAAATACAGATAAAACATCAAAACAACATTAGATACAAGGCCCAACGTAAACACAGCATGCAACACAACCTACACAATAATTAACACTTAAACTAAGAGACCAAGTCATCGCCTGATAACTATACTGTAATACATTTCCTAATAGGTTGTGTCTGCTTTCCGGTTTTACATTTCCAAACGGGACTGTTATCATATACTACTCTCTATATTGTTGTGTGTAGTAGTTTAAACCCATCAAACAGCCAGGGCCCTATTACATAGGTGTCAGGAGTCACCAACAGCCAGAGTCATATAATAACAGGTGTCAGGAGTCACCAACAGCCAGAGTCATATAATAACAGGTGTCAGGAGTCACCAACAGCCAGAGTTATATAATGACAGGTGTCAGGAGTCACCAACAGCCAGAGTATAATAATGACAGGTGTCAGGAGTCACCAACAGCCAGAGTCATATAATAACAGGTGTCAGGAGTCACCAACAGCCAGAGTTATATAATGACAGGTGTCAGGAGTCACCAACAGCCAGAGTATAATAATGACAGGTGTCAGGAGTCACCAACAGCCAGAGTCATATAATGACAGGTGTCAGGAGTCACCAACAGCCAGAGTAATATAATAACAGGTGTCAGGAGTCATCAACAGCCAGAGTAATATAATAACAGGTGTCAGGAGTCACCAACAGCCAGAGTTATATAATGACAGGTGTCAGGATTCACCAACAGCCAGAGTCATATAATAACAGGTGTCAGGAGTCACCAACAGGCAGAGTATAATAATGACAGGTGTCAGGAGTCACCAACAGCCAGAGTCAAACCAACAAGCTATAATTATACGAGGACAGGTGTTAGGAGGAGCCAACAGCCAGAGTTGTGTGAGGACAGATGTTACAAGGCACCAACAGCCAGAGTTGTATGCGGACAGATGTTACAAGGCACCAACAGCCAGAATTGTATGCGGACAGATGTTAGAAGACACCAACAGCCAGAGTTGTATGCGGACAGATGTTACAAGGCACCAACAGCCAGAGTTGTATGCGGACAGATGTTAGAAGACACCAACAGCCAGAGTTGTATGCGGACAGATGTTAGAAGACACCAACAGCCAGAGTTGTATGCGGACAGATGTTAGAAGACACCAACAGCCAGAGTTGTATGAGGATAGGTGTTAGAAGGAGCCAACAGCCAGAGGCAAACATGACCATTATACAGTACTATGTTTCTAGATTCTCTTCGTTTTACTTGTGACGTCCACAAAGACAGAAAATATACATCTCTAGCAAACTGAGAGAAAACATCGACATTTATGATCTCCGTATGAAGTGGAAATCCCTGTCAGATTATCTGAATATGAATGAATCAGTAGGCCTGATCATGCTTCATTGCTTTAACAAAAGAAATATGAAATTGAAAGGATAGTTGTAAAATTGTATTACATATTTCTGGTGACTATGCCAATCACTGACCTGTATATCTAGCGTAGTCGTATGTTATTTTGTCTCCAGATACATTTTACCTGATAATTATTTTAGTTAATTCAATCTTAAGATGATAACTGCAAAAATAACCATTCAAAATTTCAAGAACATTTTTTTATGTAATGCTGATATTTTGTTTGTACAAAAATACGCTAAAATTACTATCAATACATTTGGTTAATATAAACCTGCGTGCTTTGCCCAGAGAAGTTGCAAAAGACAATCATGGTATTTACCATTCCTGGCGATGACCACGCAAACCACCAATCCGAGGAGCAAAACAATCAACTGCCCAGACATTTTCTTCGTCATCCTGATCTTCATACAACCTGCTGGAGATATGAAAGCATCCTGGGTTCGCCCATCCTAAGAAAGGCAGTACAAAATGATTTTATAGCAAATACCAGCCAAGCCAAAACCCGGCCACATCAAATGAACAAAGAACACGTGTAACACTCTGCCAATCGTATAACTTTTAAACAAAACACTAATTATGGTTCTGTACATGTCAAATATCTTTGATGTTAGGCTATGGGTTTTTTTTCAGATATTTGCACTAGAAGACAATTTATGGAAATAGAACTTAACACTTTGGCTTATTTACACAACTAAATTGCTCGGGGCGTTAATGTTAATATTGCAGATCTCATTTAGCCTAGAACACAAACACAAACTTATTTACATAATTCAATATATTGTGTACTTTTTTTGCAATCTTCAGACGTATTTTATCTCTTTCCATGTGATAGGAATTTTACAAAAACAAAATCGACAGGTAAATACTGTGGGCCAAAATGAATGAAACTGCATCATGCAATTTTCTGCTTCTAGAAAGACCTTAACAGATCCTAAAAGACGACCAAAAAAACTCGAAATATGACAAAGGTAACGAATCAGGATAGGGAGGTGTGACATACCAATCAATTGACTTTAATACATTTCATCATTTTCATTTTAAGATTAAAACCCCCAGTAAATACATAATTTCAAAGCATTGAACAAAAGATACATATTATATAAGTTCTTTCTATATAGGTAGATACAGTCAAGCTAAGATTAATTAATCTGCATTGTGTGACAGACAGATATGTAGTTGCTATAACTAGATAGAGAAACAAAGTCACACATATGTTCAAAGACTGTTAAATGTCGACGTGATGATGATACTGAAATCATAACAACATTTATCAGACAAAGGTGCGATACGAAGACCATCATGGTGACATCTGTGTAATGTGTATACGGACGTGGTAACTAAGACAACCTTGATAGTCCATGAGTTACCTACACTTCCGCTCTCTACACCAATGGAAGATGTCATGGCAAAACACGGCTAGCTATATTGGGTTGGTCTCCGGAAAAGACAGGACAAATAGCTAAACTCAAGGGTTTCTCGTGAAAATTACTGAGGAGAACCAAGTAAAACGGTTGTCAATTACACGGTATGACGACCTTAATACTGTGTATTATGTGTATCAAAGGACAAGGCTAGTCGTTTGTTTTATCAACAAGAAGGCCACGAGTCTTCCATTTTGTCATGTCATATGTCAGGGGTTCAAAGAATGAAGGTGAACGGGACCCCATGAATATGTGACAACGGAACTAGCAGCCATGGACGACCTAACACGACACTGTCCATGTATTCTCGTGTGAAATGTCCGGATAAATCTACCGAACACGACACTGTCCATGTATTCTCGTGTAAAATATCCGGATAAATCTACCGAACACGACACTGTCCATGCATTCTCATGTGAAATGTCCGGATAAATCTACCGAACACGACACTGTCCATGTATTATCGTGTAAAATATCCGGATAAATCTACAGAACACGACACTGCCCATGTATTCTCGTGTAAAATATCCGGATAAATCTACCGAACAGGACACTGTCCGTGTATTCTCATGTAAAATATCACGATCTGATACTAACCATTGTTTACTATTAGTGGTACTATAGACTGGTACCTTTACACTAATTCCATTGATAAACCTGTTACATTTGAGCATTGAACTGTTACCAAATGGTAGTATACAGTCTACAATGCTTATATTTACATTCATATTTTTTTTTATTTACTATAGCTTAAGACGCGTTTAAATTTGCCGCTTCCCCTATCACTGACGTCATCAGGTGCAAATACCGGAACAGCCAAAACTTCCAGAAGGATTAATATAGTCCCTCATGCCGTTATTAATAGCAAACACATACAATGGTTTTGCACAAATTTGGCTTTATTTTCTATTTCATATACGTTTGTAGATATCGTCAAATTATTCACAATTGCATAATTTCTGATTGTTTCAAATCCAAGCAGTTTTTCGGCGCAATGCAATACGGTTAACATTTAGAAGTGATGCGGCTATGAACGGGTATTGCACAGGACAGACTCGATTCCTCGGAAATACGTAATTTTCTATCGACTGGATTTACGTTATTTTCAGAAGAATATCAGTTCTTAAATTTCAAATGAAAATCGTCTTGACAGTAGGTGAAAACGATTCCAAAGATATTTCGTTCGAAACAGATTCAAGTCTAACCAGTCGCATCACATCAGTGAATAACCACAAAAATAAAATCCATTATACATAAACAACCGGAAACCATGTCGATGCTCCCGATAGTTCGGTAGTTATTTAATGGGGGGAGGATGTTAACAGAGTCAGAACAACCCTCCATAGGACATCGGTAGTTATTTAATGGAGGACGTTAACAGAGTAGGTGCTGCCTCATAGCGGTAACTTTAGATGAGACTGGTATGGTTAAATACACGTGTACCAAATGACTAAGATAAAAAATATTCAGTGGGAAAGTTTGGGAGTTATTGATAAGGTTTCAAATTCGATAGATTTATAAGAATTAACAGTTTTAGTCGGCCTATTTGCCTTTCATTCGATATGAACATGTTTATGCATCAATAGTCACATGAAAAATATATCTTTCAAGGACACGCCCCCCCCCCCCCCCCCCCCCCCCCCCATAAGTTGAACAATGTTAATGGTTACCTTCACTCAGATGTTCACAATACAGTGATACAGCATCCAACCAATCATGTACTACTATCATATCATGTCTAAATGCAAAACAAGTAAACCTGACAGCAATGATTTACAGTTTATTTCCGAATCAGCAGAAACCGAACTCTCTCCTAACCACAACCTCCGCTTACTAACAGTGTTTACATACATGTTATCATATGACTCGGCCTCACCGCGTTTATAGGATATCATGATAACACTCGCTATGGTTTGAATTATTTATCATAACTATGTTAAAAAAATAAGTCGGGTTTAAAGTTTAATATTTCAGAAGTAAACGACCATGTGTCAGTTTTCGCCGTGAACAAGTTACGACAACAGTGTAAACCTTTATATCACCCTACAGTCAGAACCGTGAATTGTCTATTATACCGAAAAATCATAATAATGTATGATAGGTAACAAATGGGTCGAGAAATAAGATATCATGTTGATTACAAACCCCTGTGTCTGTGATCAGAGTGAAGACCATATTATAATAGGTAACAATACGGTCGTCAATTAGTTATCGCTACTGGTCCTTTGCACGCGCCCCTGTGATAGATGAAATTTAATTATCTTAATTATATCTCCCCAACCCCAGTGGAATTTAACAACTAGACGGTACAGTATTTATCCTCAGATAGATTTAATAATACTTTACTACATAATAGGACATTCATATATCACTGCCTTTATTGTATTTTGTGAGCCTTGTTTAGCTATTGGTATGTGACTAACTCCGATACCTGCATCAGACAAACGATCACTGTCCTGTTTCAAAGTTTTAAAATAATTCCCCAAAATTATCTCTTACCATTCACGAAAACAAAGGTTTCTCAAGTCCACAGATGTCTAAATACTAATTATGCATGATTTAAAATAATTCCCTATCCTTATCTCTTACCATTCTTGAAAACAAATGTCCTTAAGTCCACAGTCGTCTAAATACTAATTATGCATGATTGGAAATATTTGTTAGAATAAAAATGTCATTAAAACCGATGTCCTGTTAGCAGCTTCCAGTGATAATTTGTGAATATTTGGCAGGAATTTCACACATATGTTTTTAATGAAGAAATGGAATTCTCAGGCTACTCGAGGGTTTGATTTCCTATTTTGACAAGGAACATTTCTCGGACCAACTGTTTATGACGCTGACCTGTTAAAACAGTAACTCTAGACCAGTACGTCTATCCGATATCAGCCTAAGGAAGACCTCGACACTCGCCATATTGTTTTAAGAACCACTGTAGCCTACAGCAGGTTTACCAGAGACACAGCTTTGATTCTGACAATATGCTTCTCCATGAATTAGTACTGGTAACGACTTGTATGATATTTAGTAATGCTTACCCTAGCTTGTCTGTGTCACAAGACACCTCTGGTTTACAGAACGGTGTGGTGTTATTTTTAAATCAGTGTTTTAAGGACCTACACAAAAAAGTGACTGCAATTGATGGAAGATGCGATGTTGTCGAAACGGCCTTAAATTCCGCAGGTCAGAATGCTTCTTTTCCAGCAGATTTACTGGAAATCAAAACCGGTATGGATATCGAATTGGGGATGTTTTCTAAGACACTGAACAAGTTTGAGTATCATCTTCGTCGATTGCGAACTGCCAAAGACGAATTACAAAGGCGTGCCGAACGTACCACCCCAATACCGACTACAACCACGACCACTGCCGAGGAGGAGGAGGAGGAGGGGTCGACGATGCAGGGGGATGGAGCTGATGTCGTTGAAGACTATTATGATGATGCAGGTTAGATATCAAATTACTTACTGAATTATAAAATGAGCAGCTCAGTTTTCTAACAGGTGTTAAACAGCGCGGAGTTTACGGTTACCATACTTTGGTCTAAGACATCTTCATAGCGTCCCGTATTTCCAATTTCTTTGTGACAATCAAACGCGATTTCAACGGGATAGAGAAGGTCTTCTTCACTCTGCAACACTTTCTGTGATAACATATATATGTTACAATATAAATTTTAAGATACTATACAATTTTTAAATCAATCGATTAATACTTATTAAAAGCAAATTACTTGCAGAAAACTTTAATATTTTGAAGTTATTACATTTTCACCAGTGAAATATATATATATTTATATAAATTTATATTTCTCACAACACATTTTGGATATCATCACTTTTTGTTGAATTAACCAATCAAAAAAGAACCGCGTCAAGGTCTCCGAGATCAAAGTCTGACGGAAGAGAATATAAAAGAATTGCAGATTAACTGTGAATAAAAATGAACATACTGTTACATGAGTGATGATAATTCATCATCATGACCACGAAGTAAGCTGTGCACATTTCAGGACTTTCCCTCACTAGGTCTACTAAACGCCATTTTAGAATGAACGCTCAACGCGTAGAAATCTTGTTTTGACTGGACCTTTATCAAACAATTATATTTTGAGAATATTATGTCAACTTCTCAAAAAAATAGAAACTTGAATATAATTTGAATAACACAATTGATAACAATTATTTTTGAACCAGTAATTATATTTTTGCGTTTTTTTTTTATTTGGACTTTATTTTGTCGCGTAGGATTGTTGAGACTAGAAAACGGTAAATCATCGCAATAGGCCTAGTTAGCATACAGGGAAGGTTTTTCGCTGAAAAATGTAATAAACAGAAAATCTACCCGCGTCTTCAGTTATACCAGAGTGCGGATAATATTGAGATATTTTTCACTCGTGCAACGCACCCGCTAAAAATATTAAATATTCGTGAAATATATTTCACTGGAAACGGATAAGTTGCTACAGCTTGTTTGCGGATACTCTGTCGTACTGTGCTAAGTGTTGTTATGAACATAATGTTAAAATATGAATGAACTAAAGTTTAAATAAAATATGTTATATACACTGTTACATACCGTCTATTGTTTTTTATAACTTCCCAGAAGCCCACTAAATGAAAAGTTCATTCTTTGAATTGTTGTCAACGTCGTCCGCTAGCGACCCTGTTCTGATCAATTATACCGCACAAGAAATCCATTTTGAACGAAATGGCCCCAGATTTGTTGTAACATACTAATATGACGGCTTTCATCTATTTCTTCTGAAAATAACTTAAACATATTCGAAAATATCAGCTGTTCTTCCAAGTAACTTGCTGACTTCAGTGTTTTGGTAAGCGCAAAATTATTGATAAAACAACGTCATCGTGCGTCCTGGTTAAATACGGTATTAAGTTCATATGATGTCTTCCTACATGATATCTTCTATTATAAAATACTAGTTATGCGCACTTTCTGATTGGCTAGAATATTAGTACGTGATTTCAAAAAAGTAATGTGAATATATCCGGCCGTCACAAAAATGTTAGTTGAAAAATGTTTTGGCTTGGTATTTCTAATTATAGATTCTGAAATACCTGGCCTTGACCTCATTTACAATATATCTAAGGATTATTAAACTGTCTTTTTTGTGTCTATGATCGATATAGATGCCAGAGCTTTGCAAACAAACGTCATATTATGCTAGTATAGACACCAAAAAGATAGTTTAATGCTTATATTTACATTCTCGACATATTTGTTGTTGTTGTTATTTTTGAAAATTAATATTGTGTTAGCATAAACAATGCCAATATTCAGCGACTTTGTGAATGGGGTTCGACAAATGGAACAGCTTAATTTTTGAAAATTCATTTGTCGCGTGCAGATTGGCAAACAAAAAAGTGCATTGAAATAATACGAAAAAAAACCCCAGTCTGTTCAATTCTTTTTATTATTTGTGTAACAATGTTGTATCAAATTTCTTTTTGATACTTTTTAGATAACATAAAAAATGCGCGGCATGGATTGATGTCACGTTTTGAGTGTCAATTATGCTCACATAGACTGCAAATATTTGTACTTGGTTTATATCGTGGGTTTACCACCAAAATGTAAATATATGTTCATATACTTTAATTAATTTGTGTTTGCAGAAGGTGTGGCCGTCAGCTGTCCTCCTGGCTGGATAACGATTGTCGGTTTCTCCAAATGTTATTATGTCTCAAAGAGGAACGAGAAAGCGAACTGGAAATCCGCAAAGGTACAAATTAGTTGATTGGTTAAGGAGGCTGATATATACATGTATCTGTGGAGTTACTACCCTTCCCTTCTCATCCACATTGTATCTACTATATCATTTATAAACTGTACATATTAATAAAAAGAAGAATTTGTGTATATACATATCATTGTGTATATGTTATGTATAGAGTCTAGTAAGTAATAACGACGATATAGTCCAATATAGGTACTGGATCCTAACAAACAGATGTTCGCTGGATACGTATTACTGGAAATAGATAAGTGGTCATGTAGTAATAACTACAGTATAGACATGTCATTTGTCGAGTTTTTGAGGCAATCTGCCCCTTTATAAAAACTCAGGCAAGTTACAAACGGTCACATATAGACATAGAACATGGAACAGTAACACAAATATAGTGGGTATAACCAACGAAAAATATCGTTATGTTTGTGTTAATGAATGAAAAAGTGTCAACTATTTACTAAAGCCAGGCTGTTCCGCCTAATGTGATAACATTTGTGTATAACCAACAACCAATCACTGCCGTGCTTCCAAATCGTGACGCCTACTGAAGTACTAGACATGCGCATTGTAACTTCTTGTTTCTCTACACATGCGCATTACATGTAACAAAAGTGAGTTCGCTTCTACAAAAGTTAGCTTGTAGTCACTATAGACGTTCGAAGTTATGGGATGAGAAAAAAGCCTTCAAAACATTAGGCGACTGACGTGATATATCGATCGGTTGTGTCCAATTTTCCGAGGCTGATCTTTAATCATAAAGTACGGATAATGTCATATTTCTTATTATGTACGGTTTATGAAGGTCATAGTGCTATTTTCATAACCAAATATATTGATGTGTGAAAAGAAAAGACGGGCTTTTTCATAGATTTGAGGCTTTGTATTATCTTTGTTACAGAACTTTTGTTTGAAAAGGGGAGGGAAACTGGTAGAAATAAAGACCGATGCTGAAGCCATGATATTAAAAGATGCAGTCATCCCTCCTCTCAGTAAGTACATAGACAGCGGGACAGTCATCCCTCCTCTCAGTAAGTACATAGACAGCGGGACAGTCATCCCTCCTCTCAGTAAGTACATAGACAGCGGGACAGTCATCCCTCCTCTCAGTAAGTACATAGGACTGCGGGACAGTCATCCCTCCTCTCAGTAAGTACATAGACAGCGGGCAGTCATCCCTCCTCTCAGTAAGTACATAGACTGCGGGACAGTCATCCCTCCTCTCAGTAAGTACATAGACAGCGGGACAGTCATCCCTCCTCTCAGTAAGTACATAGACAGCGGGACAGTCATCCCTCCTCTCAGTAAGTACATAGACTGCGGGACAGTCATCCCTCCTCTCAGTAAGTACATAGACAGCGGGACAGTCATCCCTCCTCTCAGTAAGTACATAGACTGCGGGACAGTCATCCCTCCTCTCAGTAAGTACATAGACAGCGGGACAGTCATCCCTCCTCTCAGTAAGTACATAGACTGCGGGACAGTCATCCCTCCTCTCAGTAAGTACATAGACAGCGGGACAGTTGCGTGGTACTGGCCATAGGCCGGTGGTTTTTCTCCAGGTACTCCGGCTTTTCTCCACCTCCAAAACCTGACACTGGCTGTTAATAAGACATTGAACAAAATTAACAAAACCAGTCGACATATCAAAAGATGTGGTTATCTCCCCTCCCAGTAAGTACCTCATTACCTGATTCCTTCCTGTTGTATGTATGCTGTAAACAAGTATGTACATAATAAATCCATTTTCACTTCTTTTGGATAGACCCAATCCTTATCATTATTTAACGATCCCAACTTTCCTCGGTTTTTCCAATATAGTGTCCTATGTATGTCGTATTAATGTTTACATATACCATTTCCTAGTTAGTGGGAATCAGTTAATATGCAATGTAGTTGGATTAAAACTAGCATATAACTGTCGTTTATAGGATCACGTGATATATTGACTATAAATAGAGTTATTTTTATCCAGGTGTGTACCACTATGCGTATGTCGGAAGAAGGAGAATGCCAGACTCCAACACCTGGGTATTTCTTTCCAATGAAGAGCCTGTGGATATTTCTCTGCGGTCCTGGCACAAACCGGAAATAACAACGAGAAATGACTGCGGCTGCGTCAGTCGTGACACTGATTTTGATATGGCGGATTGTGTCTGTTCAGGCGTCAAAATGTATTTCATCTGTGAGAAATAATGCTTGTTGTAGATCAGAGGAACATGGAGTTATATTGGAGTTGATGCAAAGCCCTTGGACTCCTGAATACCCATTGTTTCAGGAAAGTAACTTTGTGTGGAAGACAACCGGAATTAGTATTTACTCTACCACAAAGACAAGTTTATTTCGTATAGAGATTCTATACTGATAGGCCGGTCATATAATGACGGACACGTATGTGATGTGACGCCATAATCATAAAAGGTGCCAATAAATTCAGAACTGAAGTCAATGTTTTGAAATTATTAAACAACGTTGGTTTAAATGCATGAAAGAAGAACGTTTTCACATGTAAATGTAATATTACGAAAACAGTGTGTAAGTACAATGAAATAACTCTGATGGCTTCAGAAAAAAGAGCTCGTGGGTGTTTAAATTATCCGAATTGTTAAAATCTTTTCCTTCAAGCGATCACCTCGATACTACAGGCGCTTGCATAGAAAATATGAGTTTCATTTTTTTTTTATATGACAGTGGTATGTGTAATCTGTTAAGCTGAAGGTTGGCAACAACGCCACGAGCGAAACGGCACCCCATCTCACTTCAATCGACTAAAAAACACATGTATACAAACTGACAGGGCGCTAACTATATGCGACCGTCATCAGAAAACATTCATCTTTAACCTACCGTGCCACTCAATACGAATTGTTACATCCAAAACACAATAATCCGTAAAACATCGTCGAATTCCTCGCTCAGAACGCCATTTTTCAAACGGCTCCCTCAGCCTGTCCAGATTCTTCATTTACATACGGGGTTGAAAGGTCATTCGATTATATAATCGACTGTCATGACCAGGTGCACTTTTTGGGAACATCTCGGCATACTTTATTTTACAGGTGCAAGCACAGGACGTCGTTTGCGATATCACGGACTAATAAGATAAAATGTTTTAATGCCATGCAGTGATGAGATCGTCCTTTCCTTTTCTTCAACTGCATCATTTCGGTAGTTGTTGAACTTCGTTTACAATAAAAAAAGATTGCATATAACGGTGCTCAATAACTTGTTAAAGACAGGGCCGGGACATTATACGTATACCATGAAGAAGCAGTATCAGTTGAAATTTTTCGAAGTTAAACTTTGGATGGGGTAATAGCTGATAGTTGTTTGATATTTTGATTTTTTATTGTACTTGCCATCTATTTAGGGCTATGCCCATCTTCAATTTAAAAAAATGGACACCTACATGACTAGTTAAAAATATATAGACCACACACAATACCGGTAAGAATAAGAGGTTGTTCTGGGTATTCTGGCGTTAGCCCTAAAATACTATAAAAGTCTGGCGTTGACACAAAATAACCACTACTGCCCCTCAAGTAAATAATTCTGTAAGCACTTCAGCCAGCTTGATTATTATTAGAGTAGCGTTTGATGCTTACACACTCCATTAATCAGGTAATTCATCAATAACTTAAATTTTATATATGCGAGCGATGTAAAGTGGAATTGTGGAATTAATGGATAATCAGTATTACAAAGAATACAATGTGTTAAACTATTTGACATTGTCACTGGCGGATTTTAAAGCCTTTAAAATTTTGTTCTACCTTTGTGAAAAAAGTATGCGAATCCATTTCCCTTTTACCTTTTTTTTTTTAATTTCAAGTAAAAATGTCTAGGCCTACTACGTGAATGTTATTACAGAATAGGTATTCTTGACTTCATTTGCTTTTCCTGTGTACTAGCGGATTCCGAGGGGGAGGGAGGGGGGTGTCAGGACCCACCCCCCTTTCGGATGAGGAAAAATTGTTTATAGCCTCTGTGTGAATCAATTTATACCCCCCCCCCCCCCCCTTCCACTAATCGAAAATATTATTCTCGAAAGATTGCAAAATTTGCTATAATCATTTGATCATTTCATTTTTCCGAAATTTTGTTCCGAAATTTTGGCCCCCAGACCCCTCGCCAAAAAAAAATTCGGCTCCCGCCTATGGCGCTCGCATTACCACAAAATTACTCCCCCCCCCCCCCCCCCCCCCCCCCCCCCCCCCCCCCCCCCCCCCCTTTCCAATTCCTGGATATCTGCGCCTGCTGTGTACTGTCATATACGGAGCATGGTACTCTAACGTTCAAAATAATGAATAATTTTTGATCATAAATCATCGTTCATCGACGAAACTCTTCAAATAATCGTAAATTAGACGAAACTCTTCAGCGAGCCGAAGCATTTTCCGGACAAAATGCATCTGGAGAAGACCCCCAAAAGTGCACCTGACGACTGACGATCATATAATCGCATAACCTTTCAACCCCGTATGTAAATGAAGAATCAGGACAGGCTGAGGGAGCCGTTTGAAAAATGGCGTTCTGAGCGAGGAATTCGACGATGTTTTCACGGATTATTGTGTTTTGGAAGTAACAATTCGTATTGAGTGGCACGGTAGCTTAACGATGAATGTTTTCTGATGACGGTCGCATATAGTGTGCGCCGTGTCAGTTTGAATAAATGTGTTTTTTAGTCGATTGAAGTGAGATGGGGTGCCCTTTCGCTCGTGGCGTTGTTGCCAACCTTCAGCTTAACAGATTACACATACCACTGTCATATAAAAAAAAAATGAAACTCATATTTTCTATGCAAGCGCCTGTGCTCGATACCCGCAACATGATGTAACCGTTTAGACATCCTGCCCATCCTCCCACTATATAATGGAAGCGTCCAGACATCCTGTCCCTCCTCCCACTATATAATGGAAGCGTCCATACATCCTGTCCCTCCTCCCACTATTTGATGGAAGCGTCCAGACATCCTGTCCCTCCTCCCACTATATAATGGAAGCGTCCAGACATCCTGTCCCTCCTCCCACTATATAATGGAAGTGTCCAGACATCCTGTCCCTCCTCCCACTATATAATGGAAGTGTCCAGACATCCTGTCCCTCCTCCCACTATTTGATGGAAGCGTCCAGACATCCTGTCCCTCCTCCCACTATATAATGGAAGCGTCCAGACATCCTGTCCCTCCTCCCACTATATATATGTTACGTGGTGAACCACCGCTAAATAATGGAAGCGTCTAGACATCCTATTATATCATCATATTTTTAACACCATTTTTTTTGGCTTAAACATATTTTTTTTTTACTTTTTATTGATTGGAATCATTATGTACAGTTTTCGTTTTGAAAAAATAAGTATTTGAGGATGTAGAAACGTTGATTCATATACAGATACAATAACAACATGCAATCCATATAAAAGTGTATTTATAAAATTTGCATATGAGAAGGAAAATACAAAAAGAAAGAAAGAAAAATATGATATGGTGGTCGAGGACACCAAATCTAAATATGTTCAATGCATGCAACAAGCTACGTTGAAAACAAACTGTGCATTTCAATGTTGAAACAGTAAAGATAAGAATGTTCAATTTCAATTCATTTACACCCGGGCGTTTCCTAAAGAAAGCCGTTACCAATATCTAACCAGATTTGGCGGTCCTTACACACACTGCATTATGTAGCATCTCAAAGTCTTAATGGCAATAACTTTGGCAACGTTTTAAAACTCTAATTTATTTAAAACTATTACATATTTCAATATCTTATTGCAAACTGACATCATAAAGGGCGAAAGACGGACCTCAGTTATACACGTACATAATAGTTTTATGGTTCAGTGAGTTTCAGACAGGTCCGCTATTTTTAGTAAGGTGGCAGTGCATTGGGACATAGTGTCCGATATGATCTACGAGCGTTTCCATTTCCGGTTCACGGTCACTTGGACAACTGTATCCGGCTGGACATGCGCATTGAAATTCATAGCCAAGAGCTGAGTCATGAACTTTATCCACGTAAATTTTTGAACACAATGAATCGTTTTTCTGACAGGTTTTCTGAAATAAAAGAAAACACAATTCTAACAAGGAGAAAAAGACAAGTACAATCAATGATTGCGAAAGCTCACCGGCAACAGCAATCACACTATGCACTCATTTATCATATATGTATAAGCATGTCATTTTGAAATTGTACGTCACATAATATCGTTCCTAGACCTCTAATGGATGTACAAACCAAATAAGAAAGGTGTGGACCTACACGCTTTCCAATACATACCCAAAAATCTTAAAAGTGGGTTTTGGTGCCAAAAATATTATGTCCACAAAATGGTAAAATGCAACTTGAAAAATCAGATTTTTTTTTCTGCATGATTTTGCCATAACATCACTCCTGGACATCTAATGAATGTATAAACCAAATTACAAGAGTGTTAGACGTATACTTTTGGACTTCCAATCTTTCCAAAAACTGAAAAGTGGATTTTTTTGCTAAAAAAGTTAAGTCCACAAAACGGTTAAATGCAAAAAAATCACAATTTGTTTCTGCGTGATTTTCCCATAACATCACTCCTACACCTCTAATGAATGTATAAACCAAATAAAAAAGGGGTGAGATGTATACTTTTGGACTTTTGAGCTTTCCAAAAACTTACCCCAAAAACTTTAAATTGGGATGGGACACCGACGCCGACGCCGACGCCGGGGTACAGCAGTAGCTCACGGTTACTCGTAACCGGTGAGCTAAAACGTATCGGACATGGTTTAAGCTGAATGTATATCTAGATATAGGGTGGCTACCAGCCAACAGTTCTTGTTTACAAATGTATCTCACCCTAGTACATGTATGAAACTAGATCTCATCCTAGTAATGTAAGAAACTATATATCACCCTCGTTATGTAAGATACTAGATATCACCCTAGTAATGTAAGATACTAGATATCATCCTGGTAATGTAAGGTACTAGATATCATCCTAGTAATGTAAGAAACTAGATATCACCCTAGTAATGTAAGAAACTAGATATCACCCTAGTAATGTAAGATACTAGATATCACCCTAGTAATGTAAGATACTAGATATCACCCTAGTAATGTAAGATACTAGATCTCACCCTAATAATGTAATATACTAGATCTCACCCTAGTAATGTAAGATACTAGATATCACCCTAGTAATGTAAGATACTAGATCTCACCCTAATAATGTAATATACTAGATCTCACCCAAGTAATGTAAGAAACTAGATATCACCCTAGTAATGTAAGATACTAGATATCACCCTAGTAATGTAAGAAACTAGATATCACCCTAGTAATGTAAGATACTAGATATCACCCTAGTAATGTAAGATAATAGATATCACCCTAGTAATGTAAGAAACTAGATCTCATCCTAGTAATGTAAGATACTAGATATCACCCTAATAATGTAAGATACTAGATCTCACCCTAATAATGTAATATACTAGATTTCACCCTAGTAATGTAAGATACTAGATATCACCATAGTAATGTAAGATACTAGATCTCACCCTAATAATGTAAAATACTAGATTTCACCCTAATAATGTAAGAAACTAGATATCACCCTAGTAATGTAAGATACTAGATATCACCCTAGTAATGTAAGAAACTAGATATCACCCTAGTAATGTAAGAAACTAGATCTCACCCTAGTAATGTAAGAAACTAGATATCACCCTAGTAATGTAAGAAACTAGATATCACCCTAGTAATGTAAGAAACTAGATATCACACTAGTAATGTATGATACTAGATATCATTCTAGTAATGTAAGATACTAGATATCACCCTAGTAATGTAAGATACTATATCTCACCCTAGTAATGTAAGATACTAGATATCATCCTAGTAATGTAAGAAACTAGATCTCACCCTAGTAATGTAAGAAACTAGATATCACCCTAGTAATGTAAGAAACTAGATCTTACCCTAGTAATGTAAGAAACTAGATCTCACCCTAGTAATGTAAGATACTAGATATCACCCTAGTAATGTAAGATACTAGATCTCACCCTAATAATGTAATATACTAGATATCACCCTAGTAATGTAAGATACTAGATCTCACCCTAATGATGTAATATACTAGATCTCACCCTAGTAATGTAAGATACTAGATATCACCCTAGTAATGTAAGATACTAGATCTCACCCTAATAATGTAATATACTAGATCTCACCCAAGTAATGTAAGAAACTAGATATCACCCTAGTAATGTAAGATACTAGATATCACCCTAGTAATGTAAGAAACTAGATATCACCCTAGTAATGTAAGATACTAGATATCACCCTAGTAATGTAAGATAATAGATATCACCCTAGTAATGTAAGAAACTAGATCTCATCCTAGTAATGTAAGATACTAGATCTCACCCTAATAATGTAAGATACTAGATCTCACCCTAATAATGTAATATACTAGATTTCACCCTAGTAATGTAAGATACTAGATATCACCATAGTAATGTAAGATACTAGATCTCACCCTAATAATGTAATATACTAGATTTCACCCTAATAATGTAAGAAACTAGATATCACCCTAGTAATGTAAGATACTAGATATCACCCTAGTAATGTAAGAAACTAGATATCACCCTAGTAATGTAAGAAACTAGATCTCATCCTAGTAATGTAAGAAACTAGATATCACCCTAGTAATGTAAGATTCTAGATATCACGCTAGTAATGTATGATACTAGATATCATCCTAGTAATGTAAGATACTAGATATCACCCTAGTAATGTAAGATACTATATCTTACCCTAGTAATGTAAGATACTAGATATCATCCTAGTAATGTAAGAAACTAGATATCACCCTAGTAATGTAAGAAACTATATCTTACCCTAGTAATGTAAGAAACTAGATATCACCCTAGTAATGTAAGAAACTAGATATCACCCTAGTAATGTAAGATACTAGATATCACCCTGGTAATGTAAGATACTAGATATCACCCTAGTAATGTAAGAAACTAGATATCACCCTAGTAATGTATGAAACTAGATATCACCCTAGTAATGTAAGAAACTAGATATCACCCTAATAATGTAATATACTAGATCTCACCCAAGTAATGTAAGAAACTAGATATCACCCTAGTAATGTAAGATACTAGATATCACCCTAGTAATGTAAGAAACTAGATATCACCCTAGTAATGTAAGATACTAGATATCACCCTAGTAATGTAAGATAATAGATATCACCCTAGTAATGTAAGAAACTAGATCTCATCCTAGTAATGTAAGATACTAGATCTCACCCTAATAATGTAAGATACTAGATCTCACCCTAATAATGTAATATACTAGATTTCACCCTAGTAATGTAAGATACTAGATATCACCATAGTAATGTAAGATACTAGATCTCACCCTAATAATGTAATATACTAGATTTCACCCTAATAATGTAAGAAACTAGATATCACCCTAGTAATGTAAGATACTAGATATCACCCTAGTAATGTAAGAAACTAGATATCACCCTAGTAATGTAAGAAACTAGATCTCATCCTAGTAATGTAAGAAACTAGATATCACCCTAGTAATGTAAGATTCTAGATATCACACTAGTAATGTATGATACTAGATATCATCCTAGTAATGTAAGATACTAGATATCACCCTAGTAATGTAAGATACTATATCTCACCCTAGTAATGTAAGATACTAGATATCACCCTAGTAATGTAAGATACTATATCTCACCCTAGTAATGTAAGAAACTAGATATCTTCCTAGTAATGTAAGACACTAGATCTCACCCTAGTAATGTAAGATACTAGATCTCACCCTAGTAATGTAAGATACTAGATCTCACCCTAGTAATGTAAGAAACTAAATATCACCCTAGTAATGTAAGAAACTAGATCTCACCCTAGTAATGTAAGAAACTAAATATCATCCTAGTAATGTAAGACACTAGATCTCACCCTAGTAATGTAAGATACTAGATATGACTCTAGTACATGTAAGAAACTAGATATCACCCTAGTAATGTAAGAAACTAGATGTCACCGCGGTAATGTATGAAACTAGATCTCATCCTAGTAATGTAAGATACTAGATATCACCCTAGTAATGTAAGATACTACATCTCACCCTAGTAATGTATGAAACTGGAATTCGAAATATCAAAGCTTCCTAACTTATAAAGCCCAATTTATATAATACATGTACTGAATATTCTTTAGACAGCAAGAAACAATATACCAGGGGGAGTTTTTTTTTACCAAAATGATAGTTATGAGTTAAATACCTAGAACACATTAAACAGAAGGTAGGCATATATATGGCACTGACATCTCGTGGATCTGTCTAATTACTCATTACACCGGAAGTACTAACCTTCTGACAATTGTACTCGTACATCCACACTTTGTTCCGTTTCCACCAGTTGGACAGCTGGAAGACATTGTTGGGACACTTACACCTCGCCATAGACATGTACACGCGCCAGTTAGAGGTCTCCGTTTCCATAACTACGGCCAGGTCACCCTCTTTGCACGTGCGCTCTGGCATGACGGGGATGCAAAATCGATACTGGACCAACTGGTCATCTGAAGTGAATACATTTTCGTCCAATAATTTTTGAAAATTAAAACACAGCATGTGTTTAAATGTAAGACTAGTGTGGTATACAAGGCAATGCATGCCGTGATAAGGGAAATCTACAGTTACCCCGACTTAACCCACTATAAGGGAAAACTACAGTTACCCCGACTTAACTCACTATAAGGGAAAACTACAGTTACCCCGACTTAACTCACTATAAGGGAAAACTACAGTTACCCCGACTTAACTCACTATAAGGGAAAACTACAGTTACCCCGACTTAACTCACTATAAGGGAAGTCTACAGTTACCCCGACTTAACCCACTATAAGTGAAGTCTACAGTTACCCCGACTTAACCCACTATAAGTGAAGTCTACAGTTACCCCGACTTAACTCACTATAAGTGAAGTCTACAGTTACCCCGACTTAACTCACTATAAGGGAAGTCTACAGTTATCCCGACTTAACTCACTATAAGGGAAGTCTACAGTTACCCCGACTTAACTCACTATAAGGGAAGTCTACAGTTACCCCGACTTAACTCACTATAAGGGAAGTCTACAGTTATCCCGACTTAACTCACTATAAGGGAAGTCTACAGTTACCCCGACTTAACTCACTATAAGGGAAGTCTACAGTTACCCCGACTTAACTCACTATAAGGGAAGTCTACAGTTATCCCGACTTAACTCACTATAAGGGAAGTCTACAGTTACCCCGACTTAACTCACTATAAGGGAAGTCTACAGTTATCCCGACTTAACTCACTATAAGGGAAGTCTACAGTTACCCCGACTTAACTCACTATAAGGGAAGTCTACAGTTACCCGACTTAACTCACCATAAGGGAAGTCTACAGTTACCCCGACTTAACTCACTATAACCGAAGTCTACAGTTACCCCGACTTAACTCACTATAAGGGAAGTCTACAGTTACCCCGACTTAACCCACTATAAGGGAAGTCTACAGTTACCCCGACTTAACTCACTATAAGTGAAGTCTACAGTTACCCCGACTTAACTCACTATAACCGAAGTCTACAGTTACCCCGACTTAACTCACTATAAGGGAAGTCTACAGTTACCCCGACTTAACTCACTATAAGGGAAGTCTACAGTTACCCCGACTTAACCCACTATAAGGGAAGTCTACAGTTACCCCGACTTATCTCACTATAAGTGAAGTCTACAGTTACCCCGACTTAACCCACTATAATGGAAGTTTACAGTTACCCGACATAACTCACTATAAGTGAAGTATACAGTTACCCCGACTTAACTCACTATAAGGGAAGTCTACAGTTACCCCGACTTAACTCACTATAAGTGAAGTATACAGTTACCCCGACTTAACCCACTATAAGGGAAGTCTACAGTTACCCCGACTTAACTCACTATAAGTGAAGTCTACAGTTACCCCGACTTAACCCACTATAAATGAAGTCTATATTTACCCCGACTTAACTCACTATAAGTGAAGTCTACCGTTACCCCGACTTAACCCACTATAAGTGAAGTCTACAGTTACCCCGACTTAACTCACTATAACGAAAATCTACAGTTACCCCGACTTAACTCACTATAAGTGAAGTCTACAGTTACCCCGACTTAACTCACTATAAGTAAAGTCTACAGTTACCCCGACTTAACTCACTATAACGGAAATCTACAGTTACCCCAATTAACTCACTATAAGTGAAGTCTACAGTTACCCCGACTTAACTCACTATAAGTGAAGTCTACAGTTACCCCGACTTAACTCACTATAAGTGAAGTCTACAGTTACCCCGACTTAACTCACTATAAGGGAAGTCTACAGTTACCCCGACTTAACCCACTATAATGGAAGTCTACAGTTACCCCGACTTAACTCACTATAAGGGAAGTCTACAGTTACCCCAACTTAACTCACTATGAGTGAAGTCTACAATTACCCCGACTTAACTCACTTTAAGGAAGTTTACATTTACCCCGACTTAACTCACTATAAGGGAAGTCTACAGTTACCCCGACTTTACTCACTATAAGTGAAGTCTACAGTTACCCCGACTTAACTCACTATAGCGGAAGTCTACAGTTACCCCGACTTAACTCACTATGAGTGAAGTCTACAGTTACCCTGACTTAACTCACTATAAGTGAAGTCTACAGTTACCCCGACTTAACTCACTATAAGGGAAGTCTACAGTTACCCGACTTAACTCACTATAAGTGATGTCTACTGTTACCCCGACTTAACTCACTATGAGTGAAGTCTACAGTTACCCTGACTTAACTCACTATAAGTGAAGTCTACAGTTACCCCGACTTAACTCACTATGAGTGAAGTCTACAGTTACCCTGACTTAACTCACTATAAGTGAAGTCTACCGTTACCCCGACTTAACTCACTATAAGTGAAGTCTACAGTTACCCCGACTTAACTCACTATAACGGAAGTCTACAGTTACCCCGACTTAACTCACTATAAGGGAAGTCTACAGTTACCCCGACTTAACTCACTATAAGTGAAGTCTACAGTTACCCCGACTTAACTCACTATAACGGAAGTCTACAGTTACCCCGACTTAACTCACTATAAGAGAAGTCTACAGTTACCCCGACTTACCTCACTATAAGGGAAGTCTACAGTTACCCCGACTTAACTCACTATAAGGGAAGTCTACAGTTACCCCGACTTAACTCACTATAACGGAAATCTACAATTACCCCGACTTAACTCACTATAAGTGAAGTCTACAGTTACCCCGACTTAACTCACTATAAGGGAAGTCTACAGTTACCCCGACTTAACTCACTATAAGGGAAGTCTACAGTTACCCCGACTTAACTCACTATAAGGGAAGTCTACAATTACCCCGACTTAACTCACTATAAGAGAAGTCTACAGTTACCCCGACTTAACCCACTATAAGGGAAGTCTACAGTTACCCCGAC
The DNA here is from genome assembly GCF_902652985.1 of Pecten maximus. Taxonomy (NCBI): domain Eukaryota; kingdom Metazoa; phylum Mollusca; class Bivalvia; order Pectinida; family Pectinidae; genus Pecten; species Pecten maximus. The sequence goes on along the minus strand of NC_047032.1, from coordinate 20,683,404 downwards.
TTAACTCACTATAAGAGAAGTCTACAATTACCCCGACTTAACCCACTATAAATGAAGTCTATATTTACCCCGACTTAACCCACTATAAGGGAAGTCTACAGTTATCCCGACTTAACTCACTATAAGAGAAGTCTACAGTTACCCCGACTTAACTCACTATAATGGAAGTCTACAGTTACCCCGACTTAACTCACTATAATGGAAGTCTATATTTACCCCGACTTAACTCACTATAAGAGAAGTCTACAGTTACCCCGACTTAACTCACTATAATGGAAGTCTATATTTACCCCGACTTAACTCACTATAAGGGAAGTCTACCGTTACCCCGACTTACCTCACTATAAGGGAAGTCTACAGTTACCCCGACTTAACTCACTATAAGGGAAGTCTACAATTACCCCGACTTAACTCACTATAAGGGAAGTCTACAGTTACCCCGACTTAACCCACTATAAGTGAAGTCTACAGTTACCCCGACTTAACTCACTATAAGGGAAGTCTACAGTTACCCCGACTTAACTCACTGTAAGGGAAGTCTACCGTTCCTGGCTAAATAAACCTGCTACATTTAATGTGACTGATTGTACTCTTTTTCGTAACATTAATTAGGAAATAATTAACGATGATTCGTGTATTGTTGCAGGATATACAACGAGGACGAGGACATTTTGCAATTAAATTAATAACGAAGGCCGCAGGCCTGAGTTATCAATTAAAATTGCAAAATATCCGAGTCCGAGTTGTATATCCTGCAACAATACACGAGTCAAAGTTGATTATTTCTATTCTACCATGTACTGTTTAGTTCTGAGATCGACCTCTTTCTAATAGAAAAACAGCAAAGAAACCCCGGGAAAACCTTGTCATTTATTTCTTGAGTATTGTATTATTTGTTGATGAAATATACATTTCTTTACAGGCACTACAGTACTACGATCAAGAGCATCTATACTATGGCATTGATTATGAAAATTTAAAAAAAAAGGGATAAAGAAAAGAAGAAGAAAAAGAAAAAGAAAAAAAAAAGGGGGGGCCTCCGTAGGATTCGAACTCGCGTCGTGATAAAAATTAAATGAAAGACTAACCCATTAGCCCACTCGGCTATTGTAACCTTATATGAAATAAGTGAATATTAGATATATAAAATTGTAACAGCCGTGACTCACGAGCGTGTATTATTGGCACGAGCGTGTATTATTGGAAAATAATACATAGTTTTAAACCAATCAAAACTGGCGTGGCAAAGCAAACATGGTAGAATATGACGTAATGATTGTTTTTCTTTAGCAAAGATTTTTTTGTAGCGATATGACTTGTATAGCTATGATCTGTTTCCCAATTCCTTTGAAATGTTGTTTTTGATAAAATAGATAAAAATGACATCTTTGGTTTACACATTGACTTACGTCGTTCGTAGTGGACCCAGGTCAGAGACTGGTTGTCGTTAACGCCCCATTCCTCCGTACATCCGGGGCATAGACAGTGGACGCCATCACTGAACGTCTGGTTACCCGGATATTTGAGGATGGTACTGCACACGTGACGATTTGACCGGCATTTGTCTAATTTAGATTTGACCTACGGGTAACAGAACAGATGTCAAAACAAGAACAGGGGAAATGCAGATTGGAAGAACTCCAGAGAGTTACAGACATTTGTTCTATTCTTTTATTCTAAAGACGAAAGCTTCTGTCAGCTTTATACATGTAAATGTTGTGTTAACAAGATACAAGATACAAGATATGGCGCGTGAAGGATGTCATAATTAAATAGTTTTGCCTAGGCAAAAATAAAATATTGCCTAGGCAAAAATCGAATATTGCTTAGGCAAAATTATTTCAGCCTAGGCAATATTCGATTGATGCTTAGGCAAAATCCCATCCAATTTTGCCTAGGCAGAAATCGAATTTTGCCTAGGCAGAAATAGAATTTTGCCTTGGCAATATTATTTTTGCCTAGGCAATATTCTATTTTTGCCTAGGCAAAATTCGATTTCTGCCTAGTCAAAAATAATTTTGCCTAGGCAAAAATATTTAATTATGACATCCTTCCCGCGCCATAACAAGAAGATTTATTTAAAGTCGTATACGTGTTTAGTTATGGAGGTGGTTATTTCCTTCTTCAGGCACCTCCTTAGTATCAAGACTCGAGACCATTAACATCACTGACGGATCTTATAAAGACAAAACAACTGTACCAAGTTGTTTTAGTGATTTGTTTTTATCTGCTGTGTTTCTCACTATGCGTTGAAAGATGCGAAAGATTTGAATTTTGCCAATCCATACAATAACGTTACCGGTTCAAAGAAAGATAACTCGTGACAATCCCTCATCCTTATGACTGAGGTATCACACCACTAATTTGTATTACGTACAGGAGAGGTACCAAATCCGTCCATAGGCTCGTCTATATTGGAGAAGTCAAACATATCCGTCTCTTGGGCAGAGCCAATAACAGTTGTCACAGCAACCAATATCCATAATGAAAGTAACTGGGGCAAACGTTCCATTGTTGTAGCACAGTGCAAGTCTCTGTTAGAAAAGGGACAAATGGGTTAATATATAGGGAGTATATATATATATATATATATGGGATAGATATGTATTTAGACTTAAAAATAAAAAGGATACAGTATATATATATGTATTTAGACTTAAAAATAAAGCTAGATTTATGCACATCGCTAAAGGAACCAAACGCTATAAGGACCTCGAGCATCCAGTAGCCTCTCTCTGCTCCAGGCGGATGTCTTTTTTTTAAAGAACCATATGATTTACTGACCTAAGTAGACATAACTGGTACAGTGCATAGAGACTTGGCACGAGTTCTCAACACATGGTCCAAATATATACAGTGGGTTGGGAATCCATGCCCCTGGGGTTGGAGTGAGCTGGATCAGAGAGGCTCGGCTATACAGTAATGTGTTGTATTTATCATAGTTTGATTATAATCTTTGTTTTGATCTATCCATCCTTACCTTTTACTCCTACTGACCAATTCACACCGTCACAAGTTCCACTCCACCGTTTCCATCACCACTGATCGCGTTCCACTCGTCCATAATATCCCAGCCTTGTCTCCGTTTGTCTGCCGGTGAGGATTTTACATCTGTAGACACACTGAGCTTAGCCTCACGGTCGATCGATATTTTCCAACTCCTCGGAAATCTCCGAGAGCTGAACAAATCGATGACCGACTGATATCATCACGAGGACCAAGGTGACAAACATTTAGGCGAATTATCCCGAAACAATGATATTGATCCGTTTGTCCGGTACTTAAAGATATCAATAATTTAGCATTATATCGTATTTGGAAATCGTTAATAGAATAAGATACGGATGTTGTAGAGCGTGTATAAAGGGTAGACCACGTGGAGTACGTTTTAATTTGTATGGCTTTAAAAATGTAAACTACAGATAGCTACAAGTTTAAACATCCCGATTTAGTGCTGTAGATCATTATTCCTTACTCAAAACATATCACCGTATCCATACATATTCCCGCATGTGTTTCTTTCGTTCGTCATTCTACTAATTAGTGACTAAGATTTATATGTAATAATCTCAATGAATGAACGTTCAAAGTTTTTTTTCTAAACCACTAAATGAATTTTAAATGAAATTTGTTTATATTGCTAAACACGCTAACCGCTAAGTGTAGATCATTTTAAAGGCCGTGTATCTCCTGGAGTTATCTCCCGTAGCACGGGCTCAGTGACCTGTCTAGGACCTGACGGAAGTTCGGGAGGAACGTTTTTATTTATTATTGATTTGTATTTAATCATTGATCAAACTTTAACATATTAATTATATCGTTAATATAATTGTTGAGGCGTCAATTCATCTTCCTCCTTTTGTGTTTATGTTCGGTTTGGAGTACCGTTCATACTTCCTTATTTCTTAATTAATTATTACTTAATTCTTGATATTGATTTGATATCACTTATTTTTTTGCCAACCCACCCGATACTGAACCTACAACAGGTAGAAACACCCTCCTACCCGATATTGTACCTACAACAGGTAGTGACACCCTCCCTCCCGATACTATACCTACAACAGGTAGTAACACCCTCCCACCCGATACTATACCTACAACAGGTAGTAACACCCTCCCACCCGATACTATACCTACAACAGGTAGTAACACCCTACCACCCGATATTATACCAACAACAGGTAGTGACACTCTCCCACCCGATACTGTACCTAAACAGGTAGTAACACCCTCCCACCCGATACTGTACCTACAACAGGTAGTGACACCCTCCCACCCGATACTATACCTACAACAGGTAGTGACACCCTCCCTCCCGATATTATACCAACAACAGGTAGTAACACCCTCCCACCCGATACTATACCTACAACAGGTAGTGACACCCTCCCTCCCGATATTATACCAACAACAAGTAGTGACACCCTCCCTCCCGATATTATACCAACAACAGGTAGTAACACCCTCCCACCCGATACTGTACCTACAACAGGTAGTGACACCCTCCCACCCGATACTATACCTACAACAGGTAGTAACACCCTCCCACCCGATACTATACCTACAACAGGTAGTAACACCCTCCCACCCGATACTGTACCTACAACAGGTAGTGACACCCTCCCACCCGATACTATACCTACAACAGGTAGTAACACCCTCCCACCCGATACTGTACCTACAACAGGTAGTAACACCCTCCCACACGATACTGTACCTACAACAGGTAGTGACACCCTCCCACCCGATACTGTACCTACAACAGGTAGTAACACCCTCCCACCCGATACTGTACCTACAACAGGTAGTAACACCCTCCAACCCGATATTATACCTACAACAGGTAGTAACACCCTCCCACCCGATACTGTACCTACAACAGGTAGTAACACCCTCCCACCCGATACTGTACATACAACAGGTAGTAACACCCTCCCACCCGATACTATACCTACAACAGGTAGTAACACCCTACCACCCGATATTATACCAACAACAGGTAGTAACACCCTCCCACCCGATACTGTACCTACAACAGGTAGTAACACCCTCCCACCCGATACTGTACCTACAACAGGTAGTGACACCCTAACACACGATACTGTACCTACAACAGGTAGTAACACCCTCCCACACGATACTATACCTACAACAGGTAGTAACACCCTCCCACCCGATACTGTACCTACAACAGGTAGTGACACCCTAACACACGATACTGTACCTACAACAGGTAGTAACACCCTCCTACCCGATATTGTACCTACAACAGGTAGTAACACCCTACCACCCGATACTTTACCTACAACAGGTAGTGACACCCTAACACACGATACTGTATCTACAACAGGTAGTGACACCCTCCCTCCCGATACTGTACCTACAACAGGTAGTGACACTCTCCCACCCGATACTGTACCTACAACAGGTAGTGACACCCTAACACACGATACTGTATCTACAACAGGTAGTGACACCCTCCCACCCGATACTGTACCTACAACAGGTAGTGACACTCTCCCACCCGATACTATACCTACAACAGGTAGTAACACCCTACCACCCGATACTGTACCTACAACAGGTAGTAACACCCTCCAACCCGATACTGTACCTACAACAGGTAATAACACCCTCCCACCCGATACTGTACCTACAATAGGTAGTGACACCCTCCCACCCGATACTGTACCTACAACAGGTAGTAACACCCTCCCACCCGATAATGTACCTACAACAGGTAGTAACACCCTCCCACACGATACTATACCTACAACAGGTAGTAACACCCTCCCACCCGATACTGTACCTACAACAGGTAGTAACACCCTCCCACCCGATACTGTACCTACAACAGGTAGTGACACCCTAACACACGATACTGTACCTACAACAGGTAGTAACACCCTCCCACACGATACTATACCTACAACAGGTAGTGACACCCTCCCACCCGATATTGTACCTACAACAAGTAGTGACACCCTCCCACCCGATACTGTACCTACAACAGGTAGTGACACCCTCCCACCCGATACTGTACCTACAACAGGTAGTGACACCCTCCCATCCGATATTGTACCTACAACAAGTAGTGACACCCTCCCACCCGATACTGTACCTACAACAGGTAGTGACACCCTCCCACCCGATACTATACCTACAACAGGTAGTAACACCCTACCATCCGATATTATACCAACAACAGGTAGTGACACCCTCCCACCCGATACTGTACCTACAACAGGTAGTAACACCCTCCCACCCGATACTATACCTACAACAGGTAGTGACACCCTAACACACGATACTGTACCTACAACAGGTAGTAACACCCTACCATCCGATATTATACCAACAACAGGTAGTGACACCCTCCCACCCGATACTATACCTACAACAGGTAGTAACACCCTCCCACCCGATACTGTACCTACAACAGGTAGTAACACCCTCCCACCCGATACTGTATCTACAACAGGTAGTAACACCCTCCCACCCGATAATGTACCTACAACAAGTAGTGACACCCTCCCTCCCGATACTGTACCTACAACAGGTAGTGACACCCTCCCACACGATACTGTACCTACAACAGGTAGTGACACCCTCCCACACGATACTGTACCTACAACAGGTAGTGACACCCTCCCACCCGATACTGTACCTACAACAGGTAGTAACACCCTCCCACCCGATACTGTACCTACAACAGGTAGTGACACCCTCCCTCCCGATACTGTACATACAACAGGTAGTGACACCCTCCCACCCGATACTATACATACAACAGGTAGTGACACCCTCCCACCCGATACTATACATACAACAGGTAGTAACACCCTCCCACCCGATACTATACATACAACAGGTAGTAACACCCTCCCACCCGATACTGTACATACAACAGGTAGTAACACCCTCCCACCCGATACTGTACCTACAACAGGTAGTAACACCCTCCCACCCGATACTGTATCTACAACAGGTAGTAACACCCCCCCACCCGATAATGTACCTACAACAGGTAGTGACATCCTCCCTCCCGATACTGTACCTACAACAGGTAGTGACACCCTCCCACCCGATACTGTACCTACAACAGGTAGTGACACCCTCCCTCCCGATACTGTACATACAACAGGTAGTGACACCCTCCCACCCGATACTGTACCTACAAGAGGTAGTGACACTCTCCCTCCCGATACTTTACCTACAACAAGTAGTAACACCCTCCCACCCGATACTGTACCTACAACAGGTAGTAACACCCTCCCATCCGATACTGTACCTACAACAAGTAGTAACACCCTCCCACCCGATACTGTACCTACAACAGGTAGTGACACCCTCCAACCCGATACTGTACCTACAACAGGTAGTGACACCCTCCCACCCGATACTGTACCTACAACAGGTAGTAACACCCTCCCACCCGATACTGTACCTACAACAGGTAGTGACACCCTCCCTCCCGATACTGTACCTACAACAGGTAGTGACACCCTCCCACACGATACTGTACCTACAACAGGTAGTGACACCCTCCCACCCGATACTATACATACAACAGGTAGTGACACCCTCCCTCCCGATACTATACATACAACAGGTAGTGACACCCTCCCACCCGATACTGTACATACAACAGGTAGTAACACCCTCCCACCCGATACTATACCTACAACAGGTAGTAACACCCTCCCACCCGATACTGTACCTACAACAGGTAGTGACACCCTCCCACCCGATACTGTACCTACAACAGGTAGTAACACCCTCCCACCCGATACTATACCTACAACAGGTAGTAACACCCTCCCACCCGATACCGTACCTACAACAAGTAGTGACACCCTCCCACCCGATACTATACCTACAACAGGTAGTGACACCCTCCCACCCGATACTATACCTACAACAGGTAGTGACACCCTCCCACCCGATACTGTACCTACAACAGGTAGTTACACCCTCCCACCCGATACTATACCTACAACAGGTAGTGACACCCTCCCATCCGATACTGTACCTACAACAGGTAGTAACACCCTCCCACCCGATACTATACCTACAACAGGTAGTAACACCCTCCCACCCGATACTGTACCTACAACAGGTAGCAACACCCTCCCACCCGATACTGTACCTACAACAGGTAGCAACACCCTCCCATCCGATACTGTACCTACAACAGGTAGTAACACCCTCCCATCCGATACTGTACCTACAACAGGTAGTAACACCCTCCCATCCGATCCTGTGGTGAGTATTCACCGCACTTTTTCTATGTCGGAAATCTGTCAAAATTAATCAAGTAGTTGTTCATCAGCCCCGACCTATTCACCCCTGTTTGCAGAGCTGATAATCATTTTACCGTAACCTGAATAATGTTACATAATCAAAATATATCCAATGCACTAGTGTTTAATGGGATAATTTGGTACGAGGTAACAGCGACCATTACTCAGGATTGCTGACTGGTGACGTTAAAATAAATAAAATACCTTGTGTGGCGACAGAAGGGCAGACAGAAAAATCGACATGTCGGGAAATGGAGTACTGTGGGGCCATGGATAGGACCGAGGGGCTGAAGGGTACAGTTGAGCCCTGGGTAAAACCGAGGAGTTGGGAGGGGTGTTGAACTACAAATGAGCCCTGGATTAGATCAAGGGGAGTTTGGGGGGGGGGGGGGGTTACAGTTGAGCCCTGTGTAGGACCAAGGGGAGTTGGGAGGAGGGGGTTACAGTTGAGCCCTAGATTGGATCGAGGGGTTGGGAGAGATAAGGGCCGGGGAGTTGGGGGAGGGGGTTACAGTTGAGCCCTGGATTGGATCGAGAGGTTGGGAGAGATAAGGGGAGTTGGGGGAGGGGGTTACAGTTGAGCCCTATGTAGGATCGAGGGACTAGGAATAGATTGGAGAGAAGGGGTTGGAGAATATGTACCATGGCCGTTACCGGCCAGTATAGTTTTGAATTTAAAATAAATTAAATATGTACCATAAATGAGTATCGCTGTACATTTTCCAACCAACAAAGTATGAAAATGTGTGGAATAGGTCTATCACATTTAGCGTTAAAAGGTATCTAAAGTGTCCAGCAAAGATGTTATTTTTCATATTTGCAATATCTGGTCTCTACCGAAAGCACGACATGGTACACAGTAAAAGCAGTCAAATGTGTACCATGCAAAAGTGTTTGAAGCATAAAAATGTTTAAAAATGACCGGCCGGTATCGGCCTTCGTAAATGATGGACCACCGTTGTGAGGAAGATAAATATTAATGAGACTTTGTTTTGAGAGTAACAGACTATGAATGATATATCTATTGTCTGGCGCCGAGGATTCAGGAGAGGCAATCCATTTCGGTGATGCTAACATTAACATGTCGTCACATCAAGTTAATTTTAAACGTTTCTCTGTGATGTTGATTACTCGACTACTTCTACAGAACATTGTCACCCCTCACCCCTCAAATGTCTCCAGCCCATACCACCCCCCCCCCCCCCCCCCCCCTCCCCCGACTAGATGTTCACTAAAATCAGAGGATGCTTCCTTCAGCAACAGGTGCATGTCCCCTTTCTCACGGCCCCAGGGATCGGCCATCCCGTAACCATGGTTACTACTACAGGAGCGGTAGTTAATTGATATCGGGAACATTTGACCTGTGACCTGGTGTCGGTGTGTTAGAGTGTGGTATAGAGTTACTTCCCCTTTTCTCGAGGACATGTCACGACGTGGAATTCTAAATACGTGAACAGGGAGACAACTGTACCTGTAAAACTCAAACCTAGGTCAAAGGTCAATTGTGGCTGGGGAGGCTGGAAATTCCATACACATTCCTGCAGTAGTGTGATGTAAAGACGGGTATGGAGATTTATCAATTCATAGAAATGCTGTTTATCTCAAAGAGAAAGATAAAGATAGTGTCATTCTGCATATACTGATGTTATTATTCAAACACTAGGAATTATAAAGCTCTAAACAAAACAGTTCCCTTTTATCACCACTTTCCAGTTTTGTGTAACAACTACTAAATGTCAAAGTTAACAGGCACTTATCATCCATGTTTTATGTTTAATATGAAAATAAGTCATCCACCCTTTCCGTTTTGATGTCATTTTCAAAATTAACAATTTCTCAAGAATTTCAAAAATAATTAATTTCAGTCAGAATGAAATCGGAGAACAAAACTGCATGTTTTTTGTTTTATAAATTAAAAAAATTTAAAAAAAACTCCGGTTAAGGTAAAGAACAAAGTTCCTTTTAAAGCTTTAGAATTCCACTTTTTAGTTTAACTTTAGAAACCCTTACCTTAATTTTAATCAAAAAAAAGGATTAAATTTTTATCAGAAAAGGGTTGAAAGCGGTTAATTTGTATTCCCGGGGAAGTCCCTAAAATATCGTTGTTTTAATTTTATGGTGGTTTTAATCCCAAATTTATGAAGAAAAAAGATTTTAAAAAGATGTGTTAGTTAGTTGTGGTTTGGGGGAGTAAGGAAGCCGGTTAAAGTAGTTTTTGAAGTATGTTTGGTTTTTTGGTGAAGGGCAATGAAGTGTGGTGGGTCTTCGATAATGGGAAAAAAACCCTTTTTTTCTTTGTGAAGGTTGGGTGGTGAAGTGTTTTGGTTGGTCGTATTTTAATTTTTGGGGTTTGGAAAGGGTTTTGATTTAAAGATGTGGTCTTTGGATTGGGGAAAAACGTTTTTTAAAAATTTTGTAAAGTCAAATCTGTTGGTGTGGAAAGGGATGGGTGGTGTGGGGGATGGGTGTTGTGGTGAGTGGTGGGGTGTGTGTTGGTGGTGGTGGTGGTGTGGTGGGGAGTGGTTTTTGGGTGTGTGGTGGTGTGTGGGTGTGTGTGGGGGGTGGTGTGTTGTGGTTTGGGGTTATTTTTGGTGGTGGTGGGGGTGTTTTTGGGGTGAGTGTGTGTGGTTTGTTGGTTTTGGTGAGTGGTGATGTGTTGTTTGGTGGTGGTGTAGGGGGTTTGGTGGGGTTGTTGTGTTGTGTGGTTTTGATTGTGTGTGTGTTTGTTTTGTGGTGTGTGGGGTTTGGGGTCTTGTTTGGGGTGGGGTGTTTGGGTGGTTGTGTGTGTTTGGTGTGTTTGTGTTGGTTTTGGTTTTTTGTGTGTGGTGTGTTTTTTGGTGTATTTTTTGGTTGGTGTTGTTGTTGTGGTTTTTAGTGATGTGTTGGTGTTGTTTGTGGGGTTTGTTGGTTGTTGGGGTTTGGGTTTTTGGTGTGTTGTTTGTGTATGTGTCGTTGTGTGTTTGTGTGTGGTTGTTTTTGTGTGTGTTTTTGTGTTGTTGTGGTGGGGTGGTGTGGGGTGGTGTTTTGTTTGTTTTTTGTTTTGGTGTGTGTTTGTTGTGATTTGTGGTGTGTGTGTGTGTTTTGTTCGTTTGTGGTGTGTAGTTGGGTGTGGTTTGTGTGTTTGTGGTGGTTTGTTGGTGTTTTTGGTGGTGTGTGGGTGGTGAGTTGTGGGGTTTGTGGTGGTGTGTGTGTTGGGTGTTGTGATGGGTGGGTGGTGGGGTGTAAATGGGGTTTGGGTGTGTGGTGGTGATGTGGTGGGTGGTGGTGTGAGTGTTGATGTGGTGGTGGTGTGAGTGTTGATGTGGTGGTGGTGTGAGTGTTGATGTGGTGGTGGGTGGTGTGGTGTGGTGGTGGGGTGAGTGGGGGGTTTGGTAGTGTTTTAGTTGAGTTTTGGGGGTGGGTGGGGTGTTGTGCTTTAATTTTTGTGGTGGTTGTTTGTGGGGTTTAATGTTGTGGTGTGTGTTTTGTGGGGGTGATGTTTTGTGTGTTGGTTGTTTTTTTTGATGTTTGGGAGTTTGTTGTGGTGTGGTTTTTTGTGGTGTGTTTTTTGTGTGGTGGGTTGCTGTGGTTGGTGTTTTTTGGTGTGGTTGGTTTTGTGTGTTGTGTGTGGTTTTGTTGGGTTTTTGGTTTGGGTTTTTGTTTGTGGGGTTTTTGCGTGGTGTGTGGTTTTGGTTGTCCTGTGTGTGTTGTGTTTGTTTTGGGTTTTTTGTTTGTGGGGTTGTGGTGTGTGTGTTTGTTGGGTTTTTTGTTTGTTTTGTTGTTGTTGGTTGGGTGTGGGGGGTTGTTTGTGTTTTTTTTTGTTGTTCTTTTTTTGTGTTTTTTTTTGTTTTTTTTTTGTTGTGGGGGGTTTGGGTTTTTGGGTGTTGTTTTTTTTTGTTTTTTGTTTGTGGTTGTGGTTTGGGGTGGGGTTCTTGTGGTTTTTTTTTTTATTTTTGGGGCCTTGTTGGGGTTTGTGTGTGGTGGGGGTGTTTTTTTTTTTTGGGGTGGTTTGTTTGGGGGGGTTGTTGTGGTTTGGGGGGTGTTTGTGGGGTGGTTTGTGTGTTTTTGTTGTTTTGTTGTGTGTTTTTTGGTGGCGTTTGTTGGGTGTTTTGTTTGGTGTTTTGGTTGGTGTGGTTGTTGTGGTTGTTGTGTGGTTTGTTTTGGGTTGGTTGTGTGTGTCCTGTGGTTTGTTTTTTTGGTGGTGGTGTGTGTGTTGGTGGTGGTTTTTTGGTGGTGTATTTTGTGGTGTTAAATTCGTTGGGGGGGTGTCTTTTGTGGTTGGGGTGATGGGTTTTTTTTTGTGTGTGTTGGTGGGGGTGTGGGGTTTTGTGTGGGGGTGGTGTGTGTGTGGTGGGGGGTTAATGTGTGGTGTTGGTGTTGGGGGTGTGGGAATTGGGGGGTGTGGATGGTGGGAGTGTGTGTGTGTGTGGGTTTGTGATGTGGTGGTGAGTGTGGTGTGTGGGGGAGTGTAAGTGTTTGGTGGTGGGTAAATGATGGTGTGTGTGTGGGGTTGTTGAGGGTTGTTGTGGGGTTTTTGGGGGGGGGTGGTGTAAATTGTTATTTGTGTGTGTGTTGGGTGTTTGTTATGTGGGGTGGGGTGTTCTGTGGTGTTTTTTTTGTTTTGGTTAGTGTTTGTGTTGGTTTGGTGGTTGGTGTGTTGTGTTCGTTTTTTTGTTTTGGGGGTTTGTGTTGGGGTTTTTTTTGTGGTGGTTGTTGTGTTTTTTGGGGGTGGTGTGTGTGGGTTGGGTTTGGGGGGTGTGTTTCTGTTTTGGTGGTGGGGTTTGGGTGGGGTTGTAATGTTGGTTTTTGTCCCTTTGGGTTGTTCTTGTTTTGTCCTTTTGGTTGGTGGTGTGTTTTTGGTGGTGTGTTTTGGTGTTTTGTTTTTGTTGGTTGGTGTTGTTGGTGTGTGGGTGTTGTGGGGGTTGCTGGTGTGGGTTTTGGGGTTGTGTTTGTCTGTGTTTTTGGTGGTGGTGTGTTGTTTGTTGGTTTTGTTTGTGTTTTGTGGGTGGTTTGGTTTTTGGTGGTGTGTTGGGTTGTGTGTGTTGTTTTGGGGGTGTGGGTTGTGGGTGTTGTTTGTCTGGTTGTGGTTTTTTTGTGTTTGGGGTTTTTGGGGGTTTGTGGTTGTTTTTTTGTCTTTTGTTTGGTTTTTTTTTTTTGTTGTTGGTTTTTTTTTGTTTTTTGGGGGTGGGGTTTTGTTTGTGTGGTTGTTTGTTGGTGGGGTTTTTTGTGTGTGGTGTGTTGTGTGTGTGTGGTGGGTTTTTTTGGGTGTGGGTTGTGTTGGTTTTGTTGGTTGTTGGGGGTTTTGTGGTGGTGTTGTAGTGTGGGTTGGGGTTGTTTGTGTGTTGTGGGGTTTTGTTTGTTGTGTGGTTGTGGTTCTGTTGTTGGGTGGTTGTTGTGTTTTGTGTGATGTGTGTTGGTTTTGGGTTGTGGTGTTTGGTGTTTGGTTGTGTGTGTTGTGTTGTTGCTGTTTGTGTGTGGTTGTGTTGTTGTGTGGGGGTTTTTTTTGTGGTGGGGTGTTTTTTGGGGGGGTTGTTTTTTGGTTTTTGTTGGTGGTGGGTTTGTGTTGTTTGTGGTTGGTTAGTGGTGTTGTGTTTTTTTTTGTGTTTTTTGTGGGTTTGGGGGTTTTTCTTTTGGTGTGTGTGTGTGTGTGGGTGGTGTGTTTGTGTGTGGGTTTGTTGTTGGGTTGTATTGTTTGTTGGTGTGGGGTGGGTTTGTGTTGGTGGTTTGTGGTGTGGGGTTTTGGGGGTGTTTTGTTTGTTGGGGTGTTTTGTGTGGTTTTGTGTTGGTGGTTTGGGGGTGTGTGGTTTTGTTGGGTTGTTTGTTTGTGTTGTAGTGTTGTTGGTGGTTTGGTGTTGCTGTGGGGGTTGTGTGTGTGGGGTGTTTGGTGGTTTTTTTTGTTTGGGGGTGTAGTGTTTGTGTGGTGTTTTTGTTGTTGTTATTGTGGTTGGGGTTTTGTGGGTTTTGGGGTTTGTGTTTTGTTGTGTGTTGGTTTTTTGTGTGGTTGTTGGTTTGGGTTGTTTTGTTGTGTGTTGGTTTTTGTTGTTTAGTTGTGTGTTTAGTTTTGTGTTGTGTGTGTGGGTTTTATTTTTGTTTTGGGGTTTTGGTTTGGGGTGTGTTGTGTGGTTGTTTTAGTGTGTGTGTTTTTGGTATGTGTGTGTGTTTTTGTGGTGTGTTTGTTGTGTTTGTGTTTGGTTGTGGTGTTCTGTGTTGGTTGGTGATGTTGTTGTGGTTAGTTTGTGGGGTTTTTTTGTTGGGTTGTGTATGGGTGGTGGTTGTTGTTGTGTGTTGTTTTGGTGTTGGTTTGGGTTTCGTGGTTGTTGTGGTTGTAGTGTGTTTTTGGGGGTGGGTGTCCTGATTGTTGGTTTTTAAATTTATGATGGTTTTGTTCACCCGTGTATTTTTTGTTTTTTGTTGGTTTGTGGGTGTGTTGTGTGTGTTGGGGTTTGTGTGTGGGGGGGTTGTTGTTGTGTGTTTTGGGGGTTTTTGTGGTGGTTGGTTTGTTTTTGTGTGTGTTGTGTTTGGGTTTTTGTTTTGTGTTGTTTGTGTGTGGTTGTGGTGTGTGTGTTGTTGGGGATGGTGTGTGGGTGTTGGGGTGGTGTAAGGGTTGGGGTGTGTATTTTAGTGGTTTTTGTGAGTTTGGTGGTTGGTAGTTTTGTTGTGGTGGTTTTTGTAATGGTGGGGGAAGGATGTGTGGTGAGGAAGTGAGAGTGGTGGGGGTGAATGAAGTTTGTATTTTTGTTATTTTATATTTTTATTTGTTTTTATTGGTTTTTTTGTTTGAAATTGATTTTTGTAAGTTTGATTGATTATGTATATTTGTGGTAGGAAGTTTAGTGATTTTTATGGGTGGTAAAGGGGGATGTGGGGGAGGTAAGAATTGGGTGTTGGTTTTCCCCAAAACTTTTCAAGGAATGGGGGGGGTTTTAAAGTTGGTGGGGTGGTTTATATTGTGGATTGTGTGATAAGGATATTTTTAATTTTTATTTGTTTGAAAGTATATAATTGAAATTTTGGGAATAGGATTAAAGGGAGTGGAAAAGGATAATGGGAATTGTAAGGGGGATTTGTAAGGTAGGTTGAAGGAAAATTCGGGTGATTTGGCTTATGACTTTTAAAGTTAAGGTTGTTTAAAATGAGGTTTGGTGGAAAAAAATTTGGGAGGAATTATTATGGTGCGTGTGTGAATATGTTGGGTTAAGGGTTTTTGTTAAAAAAATTTGTTTAAAATAAAAAGGGGATAAATTGAATGTAGATTGAGTTAAGAATAGTGGGGAGTAGGGTTTTGGGGAAATGGGTTGGGGGATTTTGGGAGATTTGGGGGGGTGTAAAATTTGTGGGGGAAAATTTTAGGGGGGGGAATTTTGGGTTTAGGGGGGAATTTGGGGAAGGGGGTTTTTTGGTTTTAAAATTTTATAATATAGTTTAAAAAAATTTTGGGGATTACTAAACATAACAGAATAAATGTATTCTATTGTGGTGTAAAACAGTATAATGACATGATGACGACTCAGACAGGACTGTGCCCATTAACGACCCGTGGAAGCTGTGGGAGCGGAACTACCCATACTTCCCACAGTCGTGTGGTTCTATCCTGTCTCTTCCTTACAATATCTTAATAAACGGTAATAACACACATTGGTTATTTTGTTGTTCATGAATTTTGAAAATCCATACATTTCGTAAAATTCTGTGTCTTTAATATGATGTATATATCAGGTACTGGTGGAGAAACGCCCCCCATCAGAAGTAGGAATATGGTGTAGTAGCGACTATCGTACTGGCGTCGCGTGATGGTTAGGGCCAGGTACAGAATACCACACAATTATCAATTAA
The DNA here is from genome assembly GCF_902652985.1 of Pecten maximus. NCBI lineage: Eukaryota > Metazoa > Mollusca > Bivalvia > Pectinida > Pectinidae > Pecten > Pecten maximus. Next base: position 20,667,286 of record NC_047032.1, on the reverse strand, counting down.
CGATATGATTAATTAGGTAGTTATACAGTCTGTCAACAGCTTATTTACACCGCCGATAGCGGACAGGCTGGGTCTCTCCACTGACGCCATCTTGGGAGTCGGCGACAGCGGCACTTACTACATGAGCATGCGCATTGGTGTGATATGGTCCATATGTTATCCACATAGAAAAGTTCAAATTTCATGTCTATGGTAATGTGTTATTATAAATATGATATCCACTGCGAGTATATTAGGAATCAAACTAAAAACCTCACTTGACTAAACCCATGTCTATTTGTTAAAATTTGCAATATTTTGTATGATATACATTCTTGGAAGGAAGATTCAAGGCCATGCTCAGAAAATAGCATTCTGCGGTCTGACGTTGATATTCTATGAAACGCATTTTCGCTATTGTACATAAGATCATATGGTGCCAAATGAAATCTAAAAAATTCAATTTTAGTGCGAATGAGCGCAATACTTTTGCGAACTTATAAAATAGTTGAGTAATATACGCAAATACTTTTAGTTTAATTTAGTTTAAACAATATTTTATCAATATTCAAGTACTTACATACAACATCACAATACAAGTCATATATACATACTTATGCTAATGTTTGCAATAATTTTCCGAATACACGAAATAGTTTGCTACGCAATACTTGCTTTGAAAATATCTAAGGACAAGTTTTAATATATTTACAAACAACACGTTGTGTACTCTAAGTAAACCGCGTAACATCAAATCATATTAAAAGCTAATTCTTATAATTCAATCTACTTGTCTCTCAGATTTGTTTACGCAGCTGCATCAGCAAATCAAAAGCAACGTTATCAACAGCGACGTAATTTTAACGTTATGGGCTGACAACATGAATTTTAAGCCAATGAAAATGTTTGTTACAAGCAATGTTGAATTATAAATATATGGAATCACTCAGGGGTCACTTTTAATAATACAGTAGGTAACAGGTACACACTGACTCACGGCGTATGTAGATTTCCAGACTGTTTCCAGTAACTCGTTATAAACTATTTTGGTTATAACATGTCCAAAGTAAGTACACTTGTGGTTGTTGACACACAATCTGTCCTAATCCCTTGGACAGTCTAGTTGGCGGTATAATCCCGGGACACCTTGTCGACTGGGCTTATTTATTTATGTCAGACACTCTGAGTCGGAGCCCGTTATAATTCATAGCATTCCTATTGGTCATTTGGTCAATATTTACCATAAGTAACCGCATCAGGGGTTGTCAAACCTAAGTAGCTAATAGCAAATATGTTGGACATACACTTCGAACAAAAGAGGACAAATTCAATGACATAATTTCAAATATTACACATAAAATGATGACACGACAAAGTAGCTAATATAATAATACGCCTCGTATAAACATACAGATCAGGAAGAGACAAATCACTGACGTAATTTAAAATATTCTACATTAACTGATGACACTTGTAAGTAGCTAATATCACATGACACCTAGCAGCGTCATCAAATAGTGCACACAAACAGATGACGTAACGGAGGGAGTGAAGTGTTCGGGAGCTGAGAAAGGGGAGTGTCTAAGCCAAACGTTCTGTGAGCGACACAGAGCAAGTTAACTTCCGGTTCCATCATTATTGGTTTTTCAACAGTTTTTTTTTATCCTGGTGAAAATGATCATATACATGTAACTAACTGAGTTAGTTCCGGTCTGAAATCAATTGTTTCAGTTCATTTTAATAATGGTGTTATATTTCATTTCATTACATCGGAGTTTACTATATCATTAACGTTTGACAATATGACGTAACAGACATTATCTTGACACAGATACAGAACTAATCGGTATATTTATTGAAATAAGAGACATTACCAAATTATGCAACGGAAGAAAATATCGTATAATATTTTGTAAAATAAAATAATAGTTATACTGAGGAATTATTTGATTTAAACGCCTCAAGGCCAACTCAATTCATCACCACGTAAAAATATAAATAAATCCTGAAAAAGTACAAACATATCTATTCAAACATACCAGGATGCCATGTATAAATTATTCACTTCGTAGAGTGGTAGTCGGGTTTACAGAGCAATGTATAAATACACATGCATAATCTATCACTTCAATTCAATTTTCATTGAACTTGTGAGTTATACATGTAGTTTACATGGTGGACTGCATTACAAACAAAGTAAAACGGAAGTTCAATAGCTAAACACACAAATACTGATAATAAGAAAGCAGATCTCTTACGGAGTACGGGCATAAACTTTATTATGTCGGATGTACTTTTAGACTATTACAGTACTTACTTAAACATTCCGATAGGTTGTGGAGTTAGAACTGCTCCAAATAACCCCGGAAAATTAAAACTACTCCAAATACGTTTTATGCCCCCGAAAATTAAAACTACTCCTATTACATTTTCTATCCCCGTAAATTAAAACTACTCTAAATACGTTTTATCCTCTCGAAAATTAAAACTACTCCAAATAATTTGATGCTCTCAAACATTATAACTTCTCCAAATACGGTTGATACTCTCGAAAATTAAAACTACTCCAGATACGTTTTATACTCTCGAAAATTATAACTACTCCTAATACGATTGATATTTTCGAAAATTAGAATTACTTCAAGTACGTTTATGCTATCGAATATTAGAACTCCAAATATGCTTTATACTCTCGAAAAAAGGGTTTCAAATGGTTTAACATCCTCGAAAAATCAAGGATCATGTGAGGACGGGTATCAACGAGACACCGACATCAAGGAAGATATGAGGACGGGTGTCAAGGAGACACCGACATCCAGGGTCATACGAGGACGGGTGTCAAGGAGACACCGACATCCAGGGCCATATGAGGACGGGTGTCAAGGAGACACCGACATCAAGGAACATATGAGGATGGGTGGGTATTCATACGCACTGATCAATGTTAATCTGGTCGAATTCATGAGCAAATGAAACAGATTAAGTTTGGTAGTTTCATTGAGTCCAACTTGAGTAGAAATTGAAATAAAGAAAGGGAGAGACAGTAACGTAAGGGAAAGACAGTAAAGTAAGGAAGAGACAGGAAAGTAAGGGAGAGACAGGAAAGTAAGGGAGAGACAGGAAAGTAAGGGAGAGACGGTAAAGTAAGGGAGAGATAGTAAAGTAAGGGAGAGACAGTAAAGTGAGGGAGAGACGGTAAAGTAAGGGAGAGACAGTAAAGTAAGGGAAAGACGGTAAAGTAAGGGAGAGACGGTAAAGTAAGGGAGAGACAGTAAAGTAAGGGAGAGACAGGAAAAGTAAGGGAGAGACGGTAAAGTAAGGGAGAGACGGTAAAGTAAGAGAGAGACAGTAAGTAAGGGAAAGACAGTAAAGTAAGGGAGAGACAGTAAAGAAAGGGAGTGACAGTAAAGAAAGGGAGAGACAGTAAAGTAAGGGAGAGACGGTAAAGTAAGGGAGAGACAGTAAGTAACGGGAGAGACAGTAAAGTAAGGGAGAGACAGGAAAGTAAGGGAGAGACGGTAAAGTAAGGGAGAGACGGAAAGTAAGGGAGAGACGGTAAAGTAAGGGAGAGACGGTAAAGTAAGGGAGAGACAGTAAAGTAAGGGAGAGACAGGAAAGTAAGGGGAGAGACAGTAAAGTAAGGGAGAGACAGTAAAGTAAGGGAGAGACGGTAAAGTAAGGGAGAGACAGTAAAGTAAGGAAGAGATAGTAAAGTAAGGGAGAGACAGTAAAGTAAGGGAGAGACAGTAAAGTAAGGGAGAGACAGTAAAGTAAGGGAGAGACAGTAAAGTAAGGAAGAAGCGTAGTAAGGGAGAGGACAGGAAAGTAAGGGGAAAGAGACAGAGAATAGTAAGGGAGAGACGTAAGTAAGGAGAAGGTAAAGAAGGGAGAGACAGGTAAAGTAAGGGAGAGATAGTAAAAGTAAGGAGACGAATAGGAGAGACAGTAAAAGTAAGGGAGAGACAGAAGTAAGGAGGTAATGAAAAAGGATGAGAGAGGTAAGGGAGAGACAGTAAAGTAAGGGAGAGACAGTAAAGTAAGGGAGAGACAGTAAAGTAAGGGAGAGACAGGAAAGTAAGGGAGAGACAGTAAAGTAAGGGAGAGACAGTAAAGTAAGGGAGAGACAGTAAAGTAAGGGAGAGACAGTAAAGTAAGGGAGAGACAGTAAAGTAAGGGAAAGACAGTAAAGTAAGGGAGAGACAGTAAAGTAAGGGAGAGACAGTAAAGTAAGGGAGAGACAGGAAAGTAGGGGAAAGACAGGATTGTAAGGGAGAGACAGTAAAGTAAGGGAGAGACAGTAAAGTAAGGGAGAGATAGGAGAGCAGTAAAGTAAGGGAAGACAGAGTAAAGTAAGAGGAGAGGATAGGGGAGAGTAAAAAGTAAGGGAGAGACAGAAGTAAGGAAGTAGTAAGGGAGGAAGAGTAGAGACGAAAAGGAGTAAGGGGAGAAGAAGTAAAGTAAGGGTAAGAGGAGAGACAGAAAGTAAGGGAGAGAAAGTAAGGAGAGACAGTAAAGTAAGGGAAGAGAAGAGTAAGGAGAGACAGTAAAGTAAGGGAAGACAGGAAGTAAGGAAGACGGTAAGGGAAAGAAGTAAGGGAGAGACAGTAAAGTAAGGGAAAGAAAGTAAAGTAAGGGAGAGACAGTAAAGTAAGGGAGAGACAGTAAAGTAAGGAAGAGACAGTAAAGTAAGGGAGAGACAGTAAAGTAAGGGAGAGACAGTAAAGTAAGGGAGAGACAGTAAAGTAAGGGAGAGACAGTAAAGTAAGGGAGAGACAGTAAAGTAAGGGAGAGACAGTAAAGTAAGGGAGAGACAGTAAAGTAAGGGAGAGACAGTAAAGTAAGGGAGAGACAGGAAAGTAAGGGAGAGACAGGAAAGTAAGGGAGAGACAGTAAAGTAAGGGAGAGACAGGTAAAGTAAGGGAGAGACAGTAAAGTAAGGGAGAGACAGTAAAGTAAGGGGAAGGACGTAAGTAAGGGAGAGACGGTAAAGTAAGAAGTAAGAGAGACAGTAAGTAAGGGAGAGACAGTAAAGTAAGGGAGGAGAGGAGAGAAGTAAGGGAGAGACAAGTAAAAGAAGGAAGAGGAGACGTAAAGTAAGGGAGAGACGGTAAAGTAAGGGAGAGACAGTAAAGTAAGGGAGAGACAGGAAAGGGAGAGACAGTAAAGTAAGGGAGAGACAGTAAAGTAAGGAAGAGACAGTAAAGTAAGGGAGAGACAGTAAAGTAAGGGAAGACAGTAAGTAAGGAGAGACAGTAAAGTAAGGGAGAGACAGTAAAGTAAGGGAGAGACAGTAAAGTAAGGGAGAGACGGTAAAGTAAGAGAGATACAGTAAAGTAAGGGAGAGACAGTAAAGTAAGGGAGAGACGGTAAAGTAAGGGAAAGACAGTAAAGTAAGGGAGAGACAGTAAAGTAAGGGAGAGACGGTAAAGTAAGGGAGAGACAGGAAAGTAATGGAAAGACATAAAGTAATAGAAAGACATAAAGTAATGGAAAGACAGGAAAGTAATGGAAAGACATTAAGTAAGGGAGAGACGGTAAAGTAAGGGAAAGATATGTAAGTCTTGATATTTCCTGAAACTTGAAAACTTCGTTAAAGAGCAGCTCACTCGATATTTATTAAAATCAAAACGGTGAGAAATTTGTTTTAGATTCCATAATTAGAATGCTACCAGTGCCTGATGATAAACTTCTTTGTTTACTTAAAACTTTCCAAATATTTCAGGTTTTTTGTCAGATATTGACGGTATCGTTTCGCGAAATAGAAAAATATCCCAGGTAATGCTAAAATTTAACAAAAGTATAATATGATAATTTGCATATATTTTGAATTGAAAATGAGATTCGTTTAAAAGTAGACTAAACATTTATATTAAAGCGTGAAGTGATACTTTAGCATTTTTTTGTAACTTTTGTGCCAAGCAGGTGTCCACGGCTACCACGTGAACGAGCATTAATAAGATAAAGAACTATAATCAAAAGATAGCAAAAAACGTCGCCAAGTGTCTGGTTAGTTTTGCTGCAAAAGAGTACTTAGATATTTTATCGAGCGCATCAAAAGATGATGTAAAAACAAACAGGAATTTTAACAACATATGTATACAAACATAATGTGTATCCATCGAAATCACGCCCAAAATATCAACGTATATTTTGATCGCGTTTCAAATCGCTTTTTTTGTTTTAATATACAATTCTTTGGGTTTTTTAAATTTGAAATTCGTGAATTATAAACAAATCACGCTCGCGAAACTGACGTCATTATTTTTTTAAGTATATCCGGGTTTCAAATAAAATGTTATCATTATTTTTGTTTTATTTCACACTTATCTCGATGTGAAATCAACATCTGATTACAATATAAGTGGATTTAATTATCTAAGCTGCATAAATGTCAAATCCGCGTGCTTTTAAATCATTTTGACAAGTGTAAATGTCTAGCACGTGAAGGATTTATCAAGGTTTACCATCAGTACCTAGAGTTTCCCAGTATGACACTGACCAGTTCTTGATCTCCCTGTACGTTATACTTCACACCAAACTACTTTATACTTACAAAATGTACAAATACAGAAATGATTTGAATTGAACTGAACTTCACTGAACTTCACTGAATTTAACTGAATTGAATTGAGTTGATAAACTGTTCCTAGAGCCGACTTTCCCCGTTTATTGTAATTTGCTTCTGGAAAACTCCTACGTGGACCAGACAAAAATCAGTCGATTGATTACAATGCATTTCCAAGAGATTAAGTTGTTAAGACGACAACAAAAGCAAAAACAACTCCAAATGCCATTCCAATAAATTTCTGAAAAAACATCAAAATAGAATAAATAGACTGTTGTTTATCTGTCTATGCATTACCCACCAAAGGTTAGATGTATTACACTATTACCAACCACCAAAGGATATATGTATTACACTATTACCAACCACCAAAGGATATATGTATTACACTATTACCAACCACCAAAGGTTACATGTATTACACTATTACCAACCACCAAAGGATATATGTATTACACTATTACCACACACCAAAGGTTACATGTATTACACTATTACCAACCACCAAAGGTTATAGGTATTACACTATTACCAACTACCAAAGGTTAGATGTATTACACTATTACCAACCACCAAAGGATATATGTATTACACTATTACCAACCACCAAAGGATATATGTATTACACTATTACCAACCACCAAAGGTTACATGTATTACACTATTACCAACCACCAAAGGATATATGTATTACACTATTACCACACACCAAAGGTTACATGTATTACACTATTACCAACCACCAAAGGTTATAGGTATTACACTATTACCAACTACCAAAGGTTAGATGTATTACACTATTACCAACCACCAAAGGATATATGTATTACACTTTTACCAACCACCAAAGGTTAGATGTATTACACTATTACCAACCAACAAAGGTTAGATGTATTACACTATTACCACACACCAAAGGTTATATGTATTACACTATTACCAACCACCAAATGTTATATGTATTACACTATTACCAACCACCAAAGGTTACATGTATTACACTATTACCAACCACCAAAGGATACATGTATTACACTATTACCACCCACCAAAGGTTATATGTATTACACTATTACCAACCACCAAAGGTTATATGTATTACACTATTACCAACCACCAAAGGTTAGATGTATTACACTATTACCAACCACCAAAGGATATATGTATTACACTTTTACCAACCACCAAAGGATATATGTATTACACTATTACAAACCACCAAAGGATATATGTATTACACTATTACCAACCACCAAAGGATATATGTATTACACTATTACCAACCACCAAAGGTTACATGTATTACACTTTTACCAACCACCAAAGGTTACATGTATTACACTTTTACCAACCACCAAAGGTTATATGTATTACACTATTACCAACCACCAAAGGTTACATGTATTACACTATTACCAACCACCAAAAGTTACATGTACATTTTGTATAACACTTTTACCAACCACCAAAGGATATATGTATTACACTTTTACCAACCACCAAAAGTTACATGTACATTTTGTATTACACTTTTACCAACCACCAAAGGATATATGTATTACACTTTTACCAACCACCAAAGGATATATGTATTACACTTTTACCAACCACCAAAGGTTATATGTATTACACTTTTACCAACCACCAAAAGTTACATGTACATTTTGTATTACACTTTTACCAACCACCAAAGGATATATGTATTACACTTTTACCAACTACCAAAGGATATATGTATTACACTTTTACCAACCACCAAAGGTTATATGTATTACACTATTACCAACCACCAAAGGTTACATGTATTACACTATTACCAACCACCAAAAGTTACATGTACATTTTGTATTACACTTTTACCAACCACCAAAGGATATATGTATTACACTTTTACCAACCACCAAAGGATATATGTATTACACTTTTACCAACCACCAAAGGTTATATGTATTACACTATTACCAACCACCAAAGGTTACATGTATTACACTATTACCAACCACCAAAAGTTACATGTACATTTTGTATTACACTTTTACCAACCACCAAAGGATATATGTATTACACTTTTACCAACCACCAAAGGTTATATGTATTACACTATTACCAACCACCAAAGGTTACATGTATTACACTATTACCAACCACCAAAAGTTACATGTACATTTTGTATTACACTTTTACCAACCACCAAAGGATATATGTATTACACTTTTACCAACCACCAAAGGATATATGTATTACACTATTACCAACCACCAAAGGATATATGTATTACACTATTACCACACACCAAAGGTTACATGTATTACACTATTACCACACACCAAAAGTTTGAGTTTCTCGTTGTGACTTTTGAAATGAATACACGTCGATCTGATAGGCGATCATTTAAAGGACGATGCTATGAAGCTAATTTATTTTGTTTGTGTTGATTACATGTATAATATCACATGTCTGTGTGGTGGGAGTCTTTGTGACCGGGAGTGTATACCGGCCGTACAGCATCCATACGTTACTTTTCAGATACAGACTTTTTCGTTACCTTTTAGATCACCCCGGGGAATGGATACTTACTCTTAAAGAACAATGTATATTCATTGAAGGTATCAATCTTTGAGTACTGCTAATACTTTCTGTCTATATATGGTAAGCACCCTATATAGATACTTATATATAATACTTTCTGTATATATATTGGTAGATACCGACACCGCCCCTTCTGTAGCGTCGGTTACATGTAAACAGCTAATAAGCTTATCGGTAAACATGGAGTGTATTTACAGTGTGTAGACTATGGTGGTACCGTGTCTCTCCGTGACTCGTCCTAATTCAGCCAATTCCGGAACAAAATTTCCCCAGAACCCGGGTATTATTTAGTTTAACCATCTAATTTCCGGGCAAAATCGCCACGAATTTCTTCATCCTTAACACTATTTTCCCGAATGCGTGTACGGATATATATACTTATATAGGAATTAATTACCCGTATGTAAGTAATCTGTATGATTTAATCAGAACAAAAGCGACATTCCTCTCTTTCATATACAGTATGTGGTATACAACTACCAAACTACCCGTGCACCTGTTGGTGCCTTAAATAACTGGAACATGTTTTTATTTAAACACAGTTTATAGCATAAATGTAGCAAAAAGATTGGACACAAGTTGTCTATACATCACAACATAAGTTAACATAGAACGTGAATCGGTAGTCATTCGGTACATTCTACAGGTTTCGAACAGTACCATGACTTTCCGAGGAGGGGCCGATATAGTGAGGGTCCGATATAGTGAGGCGATATAGTGAGGGTCCGATATAGTGAGGGGCTGATATAGTGGATCCCTTTCCCAGGTAATATACATGTAACAACTAGTTTTTCATATCTAAGCTAAATTACTAAAATTTGCAGTTTACTTCTGAAAATATCTTTCCCAATTTACCAATCTTCTTCCAAAGTGATACAAAAATGCCCCATTCTAAACAAGACAAAGGCATTATTTATAAACAATATTCTGAGAGAGCATTTTATGATTGCCCCTTCCTGGCCCCAATTACAATGCCATAAACTGATGCTTGTCTGTCTATAACATGAATACCTGTCTGTCAGGAAATCCCACTTCTGTGTATCCGAGTCCGAATAAAGTCGTGCCAACCGGACATCATTTATGACGTAATTGTTAGCCATGCTCTAAATCTCCTTATCATAACTAGTCAATAAAGAAATATATTTCCTCCAATTAAACACGGATAATAACAAATACGACGGTCGGATTTAGACTATGAGGCGTTGACGGTGAGGTGTGTTCCGGATACAGATACGCCCGCCTCCAGAGAAACCTGCTCATAAAGTTGAAGGCTGTCAATTTTATCTGGCCAGTTTGACACGATCCACGGAATAACAACCGGCCGTAAACATAAGGCTATCCTAGATCACAACAACTATCACAACTGTATGGGTCGTAACTTATATAGGCATACTGTAGCGTTATAAAAGAGTAAATGAAAAAATATTTATTTTGCAAAAATTGTGAAACAAGCAATACCAACTTATATTAACCACGCTCGTATGCTCTGATGGGAGAGATATTCCTATGGGAGGAAACCTAAGAACTTGGAGAAACTCCACGTGGTCGGACAGGTGTACCTATATATTCACGTCCGATCGGGAAATCGAACCCCGGCCGCCTTGGTTAAAGGCAAGTCTACATCCAATAGTCACGGGATAAGTTCAAATTCAAACTGGTACAACTATAACATATCTTTTTTAAGAAAACAAGTTTTACCAATTCGTTAACAAATGTTAATTAGAAGATATCCTTTTCACTGAATTCCGCCAAATTTATTAACGCACATATTCTAGTATAATTGACATATACTATATATAAAGACGATTTATCATTTGGATTATGTCAGGGGATCGGGCTGGTCATCACTGAGCAATTGAAATGTTCTTTTGTAAGAACTTGGACGTGGCGCGGTGGTATAAGCTGTGGGTATTTCTGGCTAGGCGATTAGGTGCCGTAGAACGTGGATCCGGTCCGGGCACGAGTCATAAAATTGTCTTCCTTCGTCATATGTGTTACTATGTTACAATTCAATTATATATAAGGAAAAGAAAGATTAGGAAGAAATAAAAACAACAAAAAATGCAGAAGGATTCAAGCGATAGAAGAACAGAGGGATGAAAAGGGTGAGGTTAATTATCGGTAGTTTGTTAATCATTATTATTATCAACACTAATAGCGATTGGAAATGTCTGTTCACGTTGTCAAGCAACTTTTACTTGACTCTTCACTTGACAAATTAAAGGAGGGTACTGGATCCGGTATAAGCTGACTGAAGCTCGATGGTAATTTGAGGTAATGATCGATTCATGTGGCTAAATCGCGGGGCTAGTTTTAGAATATCAGAGACCAGATTTCTATATAGTGCTTGTGTCGGGTGGTCATGGTCCTCTTTTTCTTTTCTGTTTTTTTTCCACAAAGTGGTATAAGTGTACGTCAATCAGTATCTTGTATTGCTACCTGGCTCTCTATGTCAATGTAAATGAAGTATTGTTGACTGTTGACTGGCGAGGAACTTCCGCACGCGCCCAAACACCCAAATGGTCACAACTTGTTTGTTTCTAATTATGTAGTCAGACCGGTTCAATGAGACTACAGAATCTACATCATACAGTATCCAATTTTATGTATGGTCAGAAAACTTGTTTGCTTCCAATTATACGGTCAGACCGATGGGATTAAAATACAATTGATATCTTCCTATTTCTTTATTCTAAAAGCAGGCACTCCGTGTTTATGTTAGTATCTTCAATTTAGACGAAAGGATACATTATCCCGAGCCGGTTGATTGTTTAATTTTGTCGAAAATAAAAACCAAACATTTTAAAAATGTTCGATAATGTCAATTTGCCGGTTTTCCTTTTTGAAGAAGATATTTCTTATTTGGTAGTTTACTCACTAATGGAATCGGTAAAATCGTCATACTAGCTGAGGGATTACCCCGAGGGTATACAGTACAATGCCATAACGACACATTTATCGTAACGATATTTTATTTAAATATTTATTTGCAGGTACATGCACGCCAGCATAAAACATTTAAATAATTCCGTCTTAAGACAAAGGATTCACACATAATGTATGTTTGAAGGGCACGTGGGTCATGCGCACAACACATGTTGCCGAACAACATGTGTCGATAAACGTGTCTCTGGCAGTTTTAATTTGAAATGTACGTGTAGTTAACTCAAAAACCTCCATACTACTTCAAGTTACAGGTAATGGTATAAACATCTTTATTTTTGTTGTTGTTATTTGTGCCTGACGCCAGATATGGCCGGTACGATATACAACATCGGGGGTGTCATTTTTAGCGTCAGATTATCTTTCGATGTTACCCGCATCGCTTTGTTTCCAACAAATTTATTTAGTTCTTACAAGATAAAAAAAATATAGCTTATTAATTATTTAATGAATGTAAATAATACAATAAATGAGATATTCTTCCTGTATGCACACTGAATATTCCAAAACCCTAATATTTGAAAATATCAATAAACATTTTCATTACATAAACTGTGACTGTTTAGTGTTTGAATGTACAAATTTTGTAAGTATACCGTAGCATGACCAGGTTTTTATCTCTATCGATAGGTCCTGGGAGCTTGTTAACATATGATGGGTTTAGTCCCCCCCCCCCCCCCCCCCCCCCCCCCCCCCCCCCCCCAAAAAAAGTCGCAAAATGTGCTATATACACTAGGTAAGGTCCAAATACATGTAGACTGTAACTAATTCTCAAGTCCCTGTGGTATCGTCAACAGTTAGGGTACTCTTTTTTTTCCCGACGAAGTTAAGTTGGTTAATCAGTTTTTCCCCAGTTTTCATAACGCGCTGGTGGAAAATATTAAAGGTTTTCGTGAATATTTCCGGCTAATATCAATTGATCAATGTCCTGTGAAATTTATATCATTTTAAAAAATAGTGAAAAAAGCTTTGAATTAAAAAAGAATACATGATAACTTTATTAAATTTCTGTCGTTTTCTTTTCAAATTTGTGCTGATTCGTAAGAATGAGAGAATTTGACTCATTTTGTAAATATTCAATGGGCCCTTGACACGGGTATCGATAATATAGATTGTACCCGTGACATAACGGGTGTGTTTATAAGGTCGTTATATTGGGGTGTATAATCTGTAAGTGGGGTACACTATCTTGTCCTACTCGATTTACTCTACAGTAAAGTCCAACTAGTGTATACATCCTCATCATTTTACGGTCATTGCGACACTTTAATTCCCAATCCATTTCCTGTACGATAATTGTCCGAAGTGGTCAGTTAGTGACCAGTCATCCATATATCGCATTGTTAGTTTGTCCGACTCCGGTACCTACTCAAACAGACGATGGTCAAAAGGCCGAGAAACAATCAGACAGGCACTATATATGTGTAAATCATAACTATATGTATCGAAAATAGATTTGATATTCCCAAAATGATTATATTTAAAAGTTTAAACAATTAGTCACAGGTACTTGTAAACATGCTAGTACATGTATATACATGTATATCAAACTGTTTAAATAAGAAATATAGCGTATCACGTGAAATTTTCCTTTTTGATTTTTAGAACTTGGTGATGTGTAAGGTATTTATTTGTTTTGTACTGATTTTATAAACCTCATCAATCTAAGATATAATGATACACACATTTGACACTACCTTTTCCACTTGATCCACTGTAGTTTCTTTTAAAGTAGGTTTTTTTTCTCTCTAAAATTGAAAATATTTTAGGTCATTATTGATTTATTGATGATATATTTTGATCCTAGCCCAGTCTCTTTGTCTCTTTCTCTTTCTGTCTCTGTTCTTTTTTTTATTATTGAAGTTTTTGTTTCTTTCTTTTTCACTTTTCTTTTCTTTTCTTTTTCTATTTGTATGTTGATGTAGATATGAGTGTGATAGTAATGTTACTTGTCACCAATGCTAGATGATTTATGCTAATGTTTATATGTCTATATCTGTTATAGAATATAAATGTCCTAAAAAAATCCTTTTAATGAAAAGTTTCTAAGTCAGGAGTCAAGAGAGATCCGGTTCCAAATATCCCGGGACAGCAGAATGGAAACATTGGAAAACGCAGTAGTTACGCATTGTTTTGTACAACGATTAGTCCGTGGCGGTACGAACATCAATAACTTAGGTTTAGTTCCTCTAGGACTCGACAGTGATGAAATGGACATCGTACAGCTGTTCCGTCCTTCTAGGACTCGTCACTAACTGTAGGGACATCATACAGCTGTTCCGTTCCTCTAGGACTCGTCGGTAATGTTAGGGACACCATACAGCTGCTCCGTCCTTCTAGGACTTGTCAGTGATGTTTGGGACATCATACAGCTGTTCCGTCCTTCTAGGACTCGTCAGTAATGTTAGGGACATCATACAGCTGTTTCGTCCTTCTAGGACTTGTCAGTGATGTTAGGGACATCATACAGCTGTTTCGTCCTTCTAGGACTTGTCAGTGATGTTTGGGACATCATACAGCTGTTTCGTCCTTCTAGGACTTGTCAGTGATGTTAGGGACATCATACAGTTGTTCCGTCCTTCTAGGACTCTAAGTGATGTTGAGGGCCTAAAGTGTTGATACATAGGACGCGACTCTGGCGAATGAAATAGGTGGAACTGAATGTTAGAATGTAGATATGGAGATTAAAGGGTAATTGAAACACATTCACAATATATTGGATTCATAATACTTCAAGTACCTGTGTATAAAGGTTTGACAGCTGATAGGCAGTGAAACCTCGTGTTTGATTAAGGAGACTAGTGGTCGGGGCAAGGAACGACAACTCAGGGTAGAGATTGATACTATGAATAAAAAAAATAAACAAATAAATAGCGTAATTTTGAAATTTCTTCTGGGGTTGGAATACATCTTCAATAATGGACCTGATCAAGGACGGTAGACGACGAAGGGGAGGAGGATATGACAAAAGAATTACGGAGACACGTGTTGGCTTGTAGTATTCTTATGATTATGAGTTGTTTTAATTCGCATACAAACCGTAAATAAAACTTACATTGACAATAAACAATTTTGGAATAGCGTGTGTTGATATCTATTCATTCATTTTCCAACAAGCAGTGTCCAGTTTGACAGCTGTCTGAGTCCAGTTTGACCGTTGACTGGAGATCCGTGGCAGTCGTACAAGTATAAAATTCTATTTACCTACTGTATAATCAAGTGGTCATAAAAGAAAGCTTTTCAAAAGTGACGCTGACCTTACGACTTTGGCCATTGTCCGGAGGTCAGGAGCCATTGTCCGGAGTCAAGATTGACCACAAGTAATACTGCCCACTGCCGGACATCGGGTGGGTGGGTAGGTGGTAAATTCGGGGGTACAGTTTTTACTGTATATATTGATGATACCGAATGGACAGTTACCTGTATACGATGAGTCAGGTGACCTTTTAACCACAGGTAAATCCTGCAGTGGTTTTAGAAGTACCAATGAACTGGCGCGCGTGGCGGTGATCAGCGATGAATAAATATGCCAACCTGTTTCTGCTAATTACACCCAATTTAAATTTGCTTATATACATAAAATTGCCGTGACTTCAGGGCTGGGGAATTTTACCCCGTTACCACGACTATATATAGAGAGTCATCTCGAGATTTAACCCATCATATGTTAACAAGCTCCTAGGACATATCGAGACTTTACCATGCCGAAATCTTTCCTTATCCGCACTCAGCGCGATATGAAGCGAGAACAACGCCCTCTAGGTAAGACCTTATTGACTCAACCATAATTATATACAAATATAGGTATAAATTATGTATTATGGTACTAGCTTAGAGATAAAAACCTGGTCATGCTACGGTATACTTACAAAATTTGTACATTCAAACACTAAACAGTCACAGTTTATGTAATGAAAATGTTTATTGATATTTTCAAATATTAGGGTTTTGGAATATTCAGTTTGCATACAGGAAGAATATCTCATTTATTGTATTATTTACATTGATTAAATAATTAATCAGCTATATTTTTTTTATCTTGTAAGAACTAAATAAATGTGTTGGAAACAAAGCGATGCGGGTAACATTGAAAGATAATCTGACGCTGAACAATGTTTATGAGTGAAAAACATTGAAAATTAAGTCCATGTATAGTGGTTCGTTTGTCCGAATATTCTGTGCGGAAAAATGTGGTTTACTGCACGCAGGCCCAAAATTCTAATGTCCTTTAATACTCATATATCTTTTAATGAAAAAAAAAGATTAATAACATCTTTATAGGCATAACGTTTTTTTTGCGCAGCAGTTAATGCGATAAAACGCAAAAGGACGCAACAAACTTTTAAGATTAATCAATTAAATTAAAGCTCTCTGCACAAACGAAACTACATGCGGTTGTTAAGTATCATAGAAAGGTGAAGTAGAAGTGAAAGGAAGTTTTATCTACTATTTGAAAAAAGGTATATATAGATTCATTTTATTTTAGCGGTTCGCCAATAAAATATCGCTATAAACGATATAAAGGATATCATAAAAAGATATTAAAACTGGAGGATTTCCTAATTGCTTTACACTGCATATGAGGTCACAGACTTTTAAAAGTGTCTGAGAAATAAGGATTATTTTTATCAGAGTTAGGGGGGAATTAAATGATTTTGCGATAACTGATAATGGATTAAAGCAAAAAATCTGCTTGTATATTATATTAAGGCGCCGAAAACAACAAGATTAAAACGAAATTAGATTTGAAGACAACATCTGTATGCCATATATATTACACGTATATTTACGATATACAATGATTATCAGTAGACGAGGTTGATATCAAAATTATGTATATCACTGAATAACGTGAAAAAGCCGGACCTAGCGTTAGTGTTTTGATTAAGATAAGATAGAGGTGGAGTAGGGGGGTTACCGATTTCACTGTTCTACATCCATTCTGTAACAATTATTCTCATTTTCACACAAAATTTACCGAGTTGTACGTCTTAAGTTACTGTCATATCTGGCCTGTCACACCGTTTGTATATAGAAATATAAAATACGTGTAGAACAGATGTTTTAATATAGACTGTAGCCGGATCCACCCACCGACTGACACAGGGATTCGGCAAGCCGTCTCTACCGACCGACAAAGAGACTCAGCAAGTATTTTTCCGTCCATCGACTGGACACAGGGACTCCGCCAGTGTAATAAACTGTAACCCTTTTCTCCCATCGACAAAAATAGTGACCCAACAAGTTAGTAGACTGTAATCCTGCTCTTCTATCAAATAACACAGGGATTCGACAAGTTCAGTAGACTGTAGCCATGCTCTTCTTTCGAATAACATAGGAACTATTAATTACGTACAATTTAAAAGTCAGACAATTGACAGAGAAGTAGTGATCTTTTCATAACACTGACAGGATATTTTGATTAATATTTATATTTGTGCGATGGCGAATGACACTATTTGAATAACCTATAATTAAAATTGAGTGCAGAATGCATTGTATCAGATAACGTATTCTGCATGTAGTTAATTAATGACATGAAAAAATAGTTTGAAATTTCTGAAAACGTCTAACTAAATAATGATAAAGGCTTATTATATATATGATATTCCCTCACAAAACATCGTCTGTTTTAATTAATATACCAATGTAACTACATCATGTGTATGTTGGAAATCAGTAGATAATTATTATCGGTACGACATTAATGGGTTGGCGGAAAACAACCTGTTTCTCAACATTACCTTAATTTAAGTTTAAGTTCTTTATTTACCAAAAGCCCTAAGGCCTATAGGTATACAAGATATATAACATTAAACAACTACAGATGTGTACAGGAGAGTGTTACATACATGTACATGACAATTGTTCGATATATAATTATCTACACTAATCAATGTTGTCCTTTGCTAGCCAAGTACATTGTATAGATATTTACCTAAATTTGACAACTCTCTAACATTATTAACAGATAATAGTTGGATTAATTTAAAAACAGATTGTCTTTTGTAGTAATATTGTTTGATACATTTTACCCTCAGACCTGTATATAATGGACATATCAAAATAAAATGAAACTCATCCTCGATGTCACCCAAATCACAATTGTTACAGGTTCTATTTCTTCGGGTAATATTATTATGTCTACCTATTTCTATATTTAATTTGTGTGAGGATGTTCTAAACTTAGTTAACATACATTTATATTTAGTTTCTATAGGTTTATTACGAGTGTGACAGTGAAAACAATGTAAGGTATATTTCAAATTCATTTATTCAACAATTTGAGAATAATTTTCCTAAAAAAATGGACATCTATTTTTCACATGAACATTGCAGACCCTATTGGCTATCCGTGAACCTCTGGATGGTGAGAAAGCCAGTAAGATTGGAGTGATCCTGGGCTATTTATTCGAATGACGCTTTTAATCAGTAAATCATACTTTGAGATGACAGAGCTGTTATTTTACATGCTCATTTAAATACTATGTAACACGAACACTTTAAAGTGTGTAGTACAAGGATGTTGTTGGTGTCCCGAAAAAATCATACATTTTTCTATAGCTATAGAAGTGGAATATATAAATACCCGCATTTGATACTGTAATAATACTCGAAATGGAATTGTTTCAATACGCCTATGGTGATGATTGGGTTCTCTTCCCTGTCCATCTTCCCTTGATCCCCCCCTCCGTCCCATCCCTGTCAAACCTCCCTCCCCCCCCCCCCCCCCTCCGTCCCGATCTCAGTCTCACTTCCACAACCCCCTCCGTCCTCATCACTGCCCATTCTTCCATACTTAACCCCCTCCGTCCTCCGTCCTCCGTCCTCCGCCCCAATCTCTGTCTATCTTCTCTTCCCCAACCCCTCCGTCCCCATCTTAGTCCATCCTCCCTTCACCAATAACCTTCGTCCCCATCTCAGTCTATCCTCCCTTCACCAATTACCTTCGTCCCCATCTCAGTCTATCCTTCCTTCACCAATAACCTTCGTCCCCATCTTAGTCCATCCTCCCTTCACCAATAACCTTCGTCCCCATCTTAGTCCATCCTCCCTTCACCAATAACCTTCGTCCCCATCTCAGTCTATCCTCCCTTCACCAATTACCTTCGTCCCCATCTCAGTCTATCCTTCCTTCACCAATTACCTTCGTCCCCATCTCAGTCTATCCTCCCTTCCACAACCCCCTCCGTCACCATTCCTGACCACCCTCCCTCCCCCCTTCCCTCCCTCTCCCCTCCCCCTTGATATATACATGACTTCACGCCTTATCAGGTATAATCACTCTGTAATAGCTATATAAACATACGGTCCTCGGTTTGTTCCGAGCCTATCAACTTTATTGGACTGACCACAGAAGCTGATGCTGACCATAGCTCTGGTCACTGTCGGGTGGTCATCATAGATCACCGAAGGTCGACATAGTTAATGGCGATTTATTTTCACTTCAAACTCAAGGTGTCCGGTCAAGAAAACAAAACTTAGCGGAGTAGGGATCATCGTGTGAATAAACTAGACTGGACAGGAGCCAGATGGTCAGTGTTGGTCCCTGATGGTCAGTAATGGTCACTTCCATCCATTTTGGCTGATATACCGTCCTCTGGTTATTTTGTGAACCCCCTGTTCCATCCTTGGTTAATCCAGACTATGATAATGTTGCCCGTGCCTTTTATAAATACAAGTCTCCCCGATAAACAAAATCTATTTTATGCTATTGTCATCTAACGAACCGCGATATCAGCTTCTTCATTAAAATGTCCTTTGAACTGAGAAAAGTAGATGTGCTTAAATATATCTTCAATTTTTAAAATGTATGTATATTCAATTATGTCTACTATACATCCCTGCTTTATTATATTTGTTTGTTTGTTTGGTTACATTATTTGCAGTTCGATCCATGAGGTGTTGGATGTAAACTACAATAAAGTTGAATTGCATCTACATATATATATTTATATATAAATGTGTGATATCTTTAGGACACGCACGTGTTCCTTAAATAGTCGTTAGAACTAAGGAATACCTGTAGACAGTTTCACTTTATATCATATTCATGTATATTCCACTGTGATGACAGGTTTTAATTGTTTTCTTAGTTCTGCTCTCACGTTCATCAGATTACTAAGGTAGATCATTTTGCCAATATGTTACAACTTATGGAGACAGATTAATATAAGTACACTGTACTTGTTTCTGAATCCGACCATTTTCATTTATGTTGCTGTACTACATGTTGTATTGAATCACAAATAAAATACAATTTAAACTAAACTAAGGTAGATAGAAATGTGATAATCAAGTCGAATTCAATTCAATTGAAATTAATCTAATTGAAATAAATTGCAATACAATATTCTTAAACCAAATCCTGTAATGTCAGATGGTAGAAGACGTTGATCGAAGATCTCAGTGTCAAGGTTTTGTAGCAGACATATAGGTGACTGACTTTAGATATGTACATTTAGTAAATAACGTAATATTACAATGATGACGGTTAACTACATTTGTCAGTATTTAATGACGTCATCGTCACTTGATCAGACGCCAGGTTATCAGAGGAAAAAATGGAATAATTTACATTAATTAAAATCTCATTTGCGTGATAAAGAATTAGCACGGAATTAAAAGAAAGTTGCAAAAATAAAATTTCTATTATCGAAGTTATGTAAAATCTCTATTTTTTGAGAATTTGCGACGTTATTATGATATTTCTGGTGATGTCACAATAAGTGTTATCATATTTGTATGTAATTATGTCAAAACAGTATTATACTGTAATATATCCATGCAGCTTGTTTTTAAGTCATACTTACAATGAATAAGAACAAATATCTTAGTGACACAAACGGGTATGATTTTATAGTCCCACCAAATGGTTTTGAAATTGAGTACTTAGAAAATGCTGTACACTTAATGACATGTGAACGTTTACTTTATAATTCAATGATAAAGTCAAGATAGCGACACTTTATACAACAATATGTAAAGAATACAATGTGTACATGTATGGGCTGAATTCACGTGGGTGCAATTAAATAATCATATTTTTAATTGACTAATAATCGCCATAACAGTTTCATAATTCCTATTAAATTTCGACGTGCAAATTTAATGATCTGCCAATCCTCGCCTTGCGCAGTGGTCTGGCTTTACTGGTATATCAATTTCGGCTTCACTGATTGTTTATTTATATACTTCACTATAAAGTGGATAGTTAGCTTCCAATAAGATAAAAACGCAAAGTACAGCGATTCCTCGGGAACACTAGAACTATTTACCTCTCTGTGTAAAACATATTTAGACAACTCGGCATTTAATGATAATTTCAATACGATTTATAGCGTTATTTGATAATTCGAAGTAAATTAACTAATTGAATTTGTGTTGTTTGAGTTGATATGTATGCTACACCGGTTGCCCTAACTGACGTGTAATATCCCTATAATTTAGTACCAAGCAGTCGGTAACGCCGTATCCAATTTCAGTGTGAAATGTATCAGAGATTGTTTTCAGTTGACAATTATCAGAGACCCTATACATCAAACCGAACTTGCTTGTGTCGGGCGATCTAATTGGTCCGCATATCATTAAAGGCCCGAGACGGATTAGCATATACCCGAGTAATATTAGGACCGGATTTTAGTCTTTTACGGAATTACCAAGGAGAATAGACGGGCTTGAATATATATAAACTGGATCTTTGGGAGTTGACCTGGGTCAGTTGTCCGAAGTATCAACTTGACCACTGACCAGTAGTGTTTAAACAAACGATTATTTAGTGGTGTTTTCCGGTTTAAGTGGACAACTTTTCATCATTTCCATATTTAGTTCTCTATACATATTGCGTGCGGCCCTGCTGAGGTAAGTTTTAATTGTTAAACAGTAAAAGTTATTTTCATCTTGAAACATTCCCGATATATAAATACAACATCTGTCTATCATTTATATATTGTATATATATTGTTAAATGGAAATTGACATATAAAACACAGTTTAAACTAATGATACAAGATTTTACTACACGATGTTGATATTTCATTAGGGATACTATTAAGTATAGAAATCTTGATGTAAATTTTGATTAAACTATTTTACCTTTTTTTATTAATTATGTAAATATATTCAATCACTATACACACATATATTACACAACCAGCGTACATACATTCATATGTCAAAACAGAGATACATCATTCTCCAGAACTGACGACTTAAACATTGTCTTTGGTATATTTTGTTATTAAAAAAAGAAGAAGAAAAAGTAGAAAGGGAGATCATAAATCTGATGCTTTAAACTTTATTTGATTAAATTTGATTAATATCTTGAAGCTGGGATTCACGCAACACATGGAAATAAAACTGTATTAGAAAACTAGATTTTTTGTAGCACGTTTCTGATATTTTTTTTGTAGTTTGATTTTTATGTCCTATAAACACATATACTCGAACACAAAATCATATATTTATCAAAACAAAGTTTTGTTTACAGTGTACATTACGAGGCCCAGTTTCCTAAAATAACACTAAAAAGGTCACTAGGTAACGAGAATTAGAATACAGGTTCTACAACGTAAATCATCATTTATCAAATTTCATTATTTCCAAGATTTATTCATGTTAAAATTATATTTCATCATTTCATTTGTTAAAATACCCAGACTTTTTATTATTTGATTTTTTTCATTTTAATTTAATGAGAAATTAATTATTTACAAATCCCAACCATCGGTTGAAATATGCATGCACAGTATTTTCGTTATTGGTGAGGTTAATTAATGCTGTGCATTTGAACTATCTGAATTATTGGTTAAGAATTATTAGTGACAGCAGTTTGTCCATGAAACAATACAATAGTTGATTTAAGATTTGTCAGCGAGCTATTTTTGACAACTGGGATACATTTCGGTGTAATGGGGAAACGCACATGATAACGACATGCAGTTATTGTGTATTGGTTTTTTTTATGTTTTAATTTCGGTTTGAATATTTTTAAACATATCTATTGTTAATCAACAATGAACAAGGATTTGGACATAATTTATTAAACTTATCCATGCCCTCCTCCATTATATATTTACACATAGAAAACTATAATTACTATGTGATCATGTATATTGCTATAGTGACTTATAAGAAATTAAAATGTATCTCTGGATTTGATGTAAATTTACACGTAACTAGAGATAATTGACTTCAGGTCCACAGTAAGATGGTGGTTTCTAAACAAAATTGGTTCCTAATTGAATTCAACATTAAATAGTTACTTTTCTACTAAGACTATTCTTTTCATTAAAAAAAGGAATACTCTCATAAAACAAAAACTGAATCTTTATACAGCCGGTCAACCAAATTCGATAATATTAACCAGAAAACGGTGTTTGAAAGAACCATACACCACAGGTGCCTGACTCGTTTTATAAAATAATAACATATATCTCATTTATATGTACTCTTGTATGCTATTATTATATAAAACGAGCCAGGCACCTGTGCATACACATGATATAAGATTAATAGTTACATATAGAATATCCTTATTTATCTGGTTACGTGTATATATCTACTAACGCCAGTGACCCGTATACCTGAAATTAGACAAAAATCAAACAAACTACAAATACTGAAGTAGACATTATAAATCTTTGTTAAAGTTTAACATCATCGTATTTTGAAGACGTCCCATACGTATCTAGCTAATCTTTGGGACACTGGACTCGTATTTCATTAGCATTTCGATATTGATACAGAATACACGGGGCCGAATATACAATATATACGATTCTTAGCGTACACGCATTATAATAGAAACATATCTTTAATTTGAAGATATCCAAAAACCCTAAGTAGTCGGAAATAGTTTAAATTTCATGAATAAGGTAATTGTAAGCAAATGGACCTAATTATGCTCCAAAAAACCTCATGAATCATTTAATAATAAACAAATCTACAAATTATTTTTGAGTATTTTTAAGTTTCGAGTAGTGTCGAATTTTAGGAACAATCTAAGGTCTACCATAAGTCCTTGTTCAGGATTCTTTAGTTATATTCGGCAATATTTGTATATTTATTAGATTTATCGGGATGTCTAACGGTCACCACACCTGCCAGTTTGGGAAGGGACATAGTGGGCTAGCGACTTCTTCAGGGATTAATTTATGGCTAAACTTTACAATGTTTTGGCGCCTTGATTAAATTGACCATTGGTTCCTTAACCATTCTTAGCTTCTAATTTCTATCTGGCAGTCGAAGTCGATCAGATATTGTAGTGATGTAGCAAACGTGAATAATGAAAACGTAAGCGTTAACTATTTTTAGTTCCGAGAATCGGTTTTAAGCAATATGAGAAATAATAGAAAATACAATTGATAAACAGTATACCGTATATTTAGTTTATTCCTTATTCTGATTACGATTTTAATGGGATATTGATATGAAAGATGAAGGCATGCCTTCCCCGACACCTGACCGAAAACTCCCATCATTGTTCGCAGAATTTTCTAAATGTGTTGGCCTACTATCATTTCGATGACCTCAGCCCCAGCAGCAAGGGAACTGATTATTGTAATAACTTCATGCTATTGGACCCTCATGTAATCTGACGTTCGGTAAATCCTGTTAGAATGTTACCAAGCTTTTGTCCGCGAGACGAGATAAAATGGACACTTTTCTGGCCACCGACACTCAGCATGGGTATGTCTGGAGATAATCAACAGTAGCACTACATTAATGTGGTACGTGTTATCAGACAATAACCCTACTACTAACCAAGACTACAACTCCAGTAATAACCCTAGTAATAACCCTAGTAATAACCCATTCAACAACCCTATCAATAACCAGATCAGGCAACAACCCAAGTAGTAAGCAAGACAGAAACCCCATTAATAACCAAGAAAAAACAAAGTAAAACCCCAAACAACAACCCATGTTATAATTCAGGCAACAACCCCAGTAGTAACCAAGACAGTAACCTATTTAATAGCCAGAACACAACCCCAGTCATAACCCAAATAACAACCATATCGGTAGCCCTAATAACAGCTTTTGCAATCACTCATGGCAGCAAACCAAGTAATAACCCTAATAACCCTAAACAATAACACCATCGGTATCTTTGACAACAGCCGTTACAATAATTTATGACACCAAGCTCTGTAATAACCCAAACAACACCCCACCCGTAACCCGGACAACACCCCACCCGTAACCCAGACAACACACCACCCGTAACCCAAACAACATCCCACCCGTAACCCAAACAACACCCCACCCGTAACCCAAACAACACACCACCCGTAACCCAAACAACACACCACCCGTAACCCAAAAAACACACCACCCGTAACCCAAACAACACACCACCCGTAACCCGGACAACAACCCAACCGTAACCGAAACAACACCCCACCCGTAACCCAGACAACACCCCACCCGTAACCCAAACAACAACCCACCCGTAACCCAAACAACACCCCACCCGTAACCCAAACAACACCCTACCCGTAATCCGGACAAAAACCCTTGTAATAACTCATGATACAAAACTCAGTGATAACCCGGACAACACCCCACCCGTAACTCGGACAACACCCCACCCGTAATCCGGACAACACCCCATCCGTAACCCAAACAACACCCCACCCGTAACCCAAACAACACCCAACTGTAACCCGGACAACAACCCACCCGTAACCCGGACAACAACCCACCCGTAACCCGGACAACAACCCACCCGTAACCCGGACAACAACCCACCCGTAACCCGGACAACAACCCACCCGTAACCCAGACAACAACCCACCCGTAACCCAGACAACACCCCACCCGTAACCCAAACAACAACCCACCCGTAACCCAAACAACACCCCACCCGTAACCCAAACAACACCCTACCCGTAATCCGGACAAAAACCCTTGTAATAACTCATGATACAAAACTCAGTGATAACCCGGACAACACCCCACCCGTAACTCGGACAACACCCCACCCGTAATCCGGACAACACCCCATCCGTAACCCAAACAACACCCCACCCGTAACCCAAACAACACCCAACCCGTAACCCGGACAACAACCCACCCGTAACCCGGACAACAACCCACCCGTAACCTGGACAACAACCCACCCTTAACCCGGACAACAACCCTACTGATGACGCTTTGTTGTATAAAACAGACGATCCCTAACCTGTCCCAATGTTCAGTTGTACACAGACTGTTATGGTGTCAAAGATGTTTATTTATCTAAAAAATAAATCGGGAGTAGCGATTGACACTGACAAGCGCTGATGACACGATGTCGTGTTTAACTGTGTGTGTGGCTTTCTGACATATTGCAAAGTGCATAGGGACAGAACCAAACAGGTCATACCAAATGTGGAACAAACCGGAAATAACAAGCGCATGTAGTTTATTTACCTCCTGACGATTTGACAGTTCCGTTATTTGTCATAAAAATATAATATATTATATAAATAAATCCAGACTTTTTCGTAACGGAAAGTTAACCTCAAATTGACCTTTTTTTCGCCTGAAATACCCCCTAACGGAACATCTGACACCACCTATCCCACACATTAATGTGGCGACTTTCCGGATATATCACATCCTCATTGTCCGGTTCCGAGTATTGTTTCCGTTCTGGTATCAACTCTGATTCATTAATTAACTTTAAAAAAAAAGTATTGTTTTTTTTCGATATGTAATGTGCTTAATATGACTTACACCATAGACGGTTAAAATGCCTTGCACTAAATGGTGGAAACACACGGGGATAAAATTGATAGAACAATCTGTGAATCTTGTAAAATTGCTTTATTTCTACTCAACATACCGTACGTAGTACACTCATTAGCTCTATTATAACACTATATAGAAAGGCAGAGCAAAAACCTAGTACTTCTTTGGTTCTAAGTAAAATGTCGGAACACATGATAATTCATCGCAAGCATTCCTAATAATAGTTCTATAACACCATCCTGACACCACCATCCTGACACCACCATCCCGACACCACCCTCCGTAGTTGACGGCATTAAGACCGCACCCATAATCCCTGTCCGTCTTCATCTTGGATAAGCGCCACAGCTTCTGTTCCGTGAGAGCATGACTGTGTTTGACCTGGAAGAGTTTGTGGGGAAGTCGGGTCGCTCTCAACACTTAGTCCAACATTTGTTGACATACAAATATTGTGGCCTATGAGTGTTTTTAGATCCTTTTATAGTGGAGAAAATGAGTTGGAATAACACTAGAGTAGCACTCAGGGCGCGTTCGAGTAGGCTTACTCTTAGAGATATCGACGAGACGAACGGAAGCTTTACACGAGTGGTCCTATTGATGATCAATTAAACTTATCTGTAAAGGCAAGTACTCCGTCAATTTTAAATGGTAATCAATTATTGAGATTGTCATTCACAAAAAGTGGAGTGCTCTTGAGCCTCGCAAGGCACCCGAAGACAAACAGTATGTCTACCAGGATGACTGGAGCTGCGCTGGGTTCCAACACATAGACTTGTACAAGTCCTGTAATGGCCAGTTATCTGATAAGTCTTCCAAGTTCATTGATATATTCATGCTCTGAACGGTTATATTGCTGGGGCAATTGGGTGTTTGAGAAATGTTATCGAGCTACAAATAACAGTCATTCCCCCAATTTGCACGAATTCGAATTATCTGTGATTGGTACTGCAGTACTATGGTATAATGATGACGTCACGGCAGCCCGGGTCGTCCAGGTGGAGTTTGGAGGCGTTCAGGGTCGTGGAGTATTAGAGACTGTCATATCCATTGCAGTGTGTACAGATAGAGTGGGTAATGTATTAGTACACACACCCTGTTTTGATGGGCAGGATTGTTTATCTACGACCGTTCATGACAAAAATGACATCATCCATCCAATTTAAATTACCCAATATTAAAACAGCTCTTAGTTGGTGATAGATGTTCATTTGAAAGAGTCGACTATTTTTTTATTCATATTTTTACAGATCAACAAATTGTATATCCTTCATCACCAGAAGAGAGCAAACAGTGTTTCTCAGACTCAATGGCGACTATTCCACATCCGGTTTATTCAGCAAGCCCGATTTCTGCGCTGACGAACTGGAGTGAAATGTACCCCATCAGTCAATCAAGGCCGTACTCCATGGGATCTTTAGGAGTACCTCTACAAACCTGCCTAACATTCAACGCATACACATTCAACCAATGGGGATCGGCTATGTACCCGACATTTGTACCTAGGGGAGGGAACTCCGATTTACATGAAAAACTAAACCGGAAGGACGAGAACAATAGAGGTAATGAAAGTTAGAACATTGCGAAATAATTATGATAAATATTTGTTTTTTAATGACTTGAACCAATTCCATCACAGGTACACTTATCTTCTATGCATATTGTAAATACATTTTGACTTAATATAATCGCTCATTTACATAACGAGAAATAAATAGTCATAATCAAACTAAACCAATCATATCCACAGAATGTGTACCTGTTCGGAAGCCTCGGTTTGATTTTGCCAACCTCGCAAAAGCAGCAACAGAGGGCGCTACCGATAGAAGGGACGGGATCGACATCGAGGCTCAGATAATTAGTCATGTTATGATGAATATCGGTTCGCTGAGGTAAGAATTGCACACGTGCGTTTGCGTACGCGTCCGTAGACTTAGTGCAACAACATGAAGTGTTAGGGTATCCAGAGACTTTCGTGGACACCGGTCAAGGTTGACGAGATTAGAGCACAACTGACCAGTTCTAAAATATCTGGTAACATTTCAATCAAATTGAAATCTAGATGGTCATTCTCACTACGTTACATGAACATCTAACATTATCGCATAAGGGGTCATGTCAAGATGACCTTTTGGATTAACCAATCGAATTACTACTTATATAATCTTGGAAGTGAATTAGGTACGTCCGAAATAGGCTTAGTATGACTAGAGTGCATAGCTTGCATAATATGTCAATCTGTTTCAAGTCATTTCGTTGTACCGAAATGATTAGCCTCATATGCATGATATGACGAATGGGTGAGATCGCGATTGATGATATCGAGAAATTGTCAATTCGATCTGAAAGTGAAATATTGAGGTAACAAAGGTCACCTCTGACCTGATCCCTTATGGAATGTCGTTAGATGTTCGTGTAACGTAGTGAGAACGAGCATCTATATTTTAATTAGTACAATGTATTGTTAAGTATGGTAACGTCAAGTTCTAGCCATGGTTGTATTTTCACGGTCAAGGTTACAGAGCTCTAGGTGAAGGCCACACAGAGTAAACGTGTACTGAAGAGTGTTCGTGGCGGTGGGTACAGACAGGATACATGTTGACCATTTGGAGTTCAATCAAGGTCATCTTTTGGTAGATTTTGAATGATCTATCTAGACGAGTTTCGGTTAGCATTTTTGTTTGTGTAGTTTATTTAGCTCCATCATACATTTCAAGAAAACTGTTTTGATGGTAACATTGGTTTCGATAGTTATCTAGTTTGTCAGACGGTTGGTTTTAAACGCGGAAGCATTCGAGAATTTCATTCATTTGTAGTTTGCATTTGACATCAAGATTAGTCAAGAATGTTTTAGCTTTGCTAGGGAAAAACAAAAACATAAAGAATATACATTTCTCCACAAGGAGAAAATATAGGATTATAATAATGCTATGGGTTGTTAGACTATCTGAAGATTTTAGTTTTAAAACGTAAATATTTGACTTCCGTAATGTTTATGGCTTGTTAGACTACGTGAAGATTTTAACTTGAATTATTAATATTTTGCTTTGTATACAAATTCAAACACGTACATCTAAAGTATTGATTTCATTAGATCAAAACTTGACCATTATGGCATGACAATGAATTTCTACTTGTGTTACAGATACAACCCCATGACAAGTAGTTTCAGTCCTGTGACGTCATCACCACGTGCTAACCCTGTGACCCCAAATAAACGACCTCGCGGCAGAGGACCAGCAAGGTAATCCTCCTCCTCCTCCTCCTCCTCCTCCTTTGGACGATATTTTGGCACTTACTTTACTTTACTTAAACATAGTTACGTGGAGTAAATGGCATTAACAAACTGTTGTTTGCTATTTTCAGAACCAAGAAAGAGTTTATCTGTAAATATTGCGGTAGAAATTTTACTAAGTCGTATAACCTGCTGATTCACGAGCGGACACATACAGACGAACGCCCCTACTCCTGTGAGATCTGCGGCAAGGCCTTCCGGCGTCAGGACCATCTCCGAGACCATAGGTACTACTACACTAATTACACGTTTCTCCATTTCAGTAAAACTAGAGGACTATAAGTTTATTAATAACGACAACAGAATTCTAAGAGTAGTAATTTTAATTTGAATATTACATAACCATGCGTTTTTAACGGGTTTACTTCTATCAGAGCGAGCCACGAACATTTGTAACAATACTTTCGTCACGTGCTATTGACTGGTGTCAGTAGATATATATACATGTATATATAAATGACGTTGTTACGTGTTTTGTTAAATGTCTTTCTTTCTTTTCCAGATATATCCATTCAAAGGAGAAACCATTTAAATGTACAGAATGTGGGAAAGGTTTCTGTCAGTCCAGGACTTTAGCTGTCCACAAAACTCTTCACATGCAGGTAAGTTTGGCATTGAGGCATTGGTTCATCTGAATAGGCCCACAAACGAGTATATTTCTCATTTTGTCAAAAGCACCAAGTGATTCAGACTTATGTGATGTGATCAAAACTTGTTAATCCGGACACTTTATTGAAGACGTATAATTTTTCTATTTTCATCCCTTTTCTCGTCGATCCTAGAGAAATAGTAGTATATTTAAATATTTTGTTCTTCTTTCTAGCAACAGAATGGCCAGGCACCGACGAAACCCCTGAAGCTTTGCAAAACCACGTGAATAGCAGTGTTGTGAAGCGTGAACTCATGAACAATTTCAAATGTTGTCATGGCGACAAGTACCAACAATATGAACTCATGCCCAAATATCGCAATTTTTCTATCATGCGTACTTTGGAAGCGAGACTCGAAAGTCGTTTTGTTAAATGGAATGATTTGCCATGTAAGAAACACATTGAAGAGCGAACTCTCGCGAGACTGGCGTGACATCACACTGCATGCGTGACAGTATCGTCCATTGAAGAGCGAGCTCTCGCGAGACAAATATGACAGAGTACTGCATGTTTGGAAGTGTTGCCAGTTGAAGAGCGAACTCTCGCGAGACGACAGATGTGTTAAAACACGGCATGTTTGATAGTGCTGGCCATTGAAGGATGAACCTTAACGAAGACGTGTGTACTTATAATGATGACGTCATCATTTCGGACATAAACGTCCTCCATTGATCATACCTCGGATATTTAAGATATTATATATTTGATATTCGCCCTCATCATCAAGGTTGTGACAATATATATTATTATGTATTTATTTCCTATACACTTAGTGAGTGGTCTGTGAGAGGGTGGTAAGTGAAGTGTGTTGTGAGAGTGTTGTAGAAAAAATGGATGTCTGGGTTCCCTAGCCGACGCTTTGTTGTGAGAGAGTGTTTCATTTTTGCCTTCCTTCGTTTTGTAATCCAATGAAACTGCAGAATACATTTTCTATTACACAGCTCAATAACAAGTTATCAAGGATCAATATCAATATATCAAATATCAAGGATTATCGCCAATGTTAACGACGAATCGTCGTACCAATACTTGCACGTTTCCCTCCGTGTATCGACGGGCCCATTTATATCAACTATATATAATTCTCCGGACTTTCAGTATAGCAAGGTTATATTTCTATATTGTTTTTAAACAAACCAGTGTTTTTATGCTCAGTCTAAGTGTGGCTGTGTGTGTGTGTGCGCGCGATGCGATGATGTGTTGTGGACGATTTAGAGAGATGTGCATGACGCCCAGAATGTACGTTAGCTGTAAAGTCTAGTCAAGTTTCAATATGTTAATGTTGTTAACGGAAGTGGAGTCACTTTATTCCGGACATCTGGTTAAGTTAATATTTTCCAAATTGCGAATTGTGTCAAAATTACGAAAAAAAAACAAAAAACAAAAACACATCTAAACCATAATCTTGTTCCCTCAATATACACATACGTTTGTAAAAATCTTATAAAGAGAAATGTTGGTTCTGGTTTAGTATCGTTCAGTAGATTTCACTGCAAATATACATTACATTAATAATTAATTACGCAGATCATTAAATCAATCCCCCTAGAACATCTCGACTGACTTTCTCTTCGTCATTCTCATAAAAAAAAACACTAAAATTTTAAGTCTCGCCCATAAATCACATTACTTATGCATGCATTTACAAAAGTTCGTTATTTCGGATATTTGTTCGATACCGATTTATCCGGTTTATCGTGATTCCATAACATGTGCTAATTCTTATTTATTTATTTTTCAAATGTGAAATTACAGTATAAAGCTAACACGTGCTATTTCTTTTTGTCATACTATTGGTAAGTAATAGGACACTGCTCGCTACTGTGTACAAGTGTAACTGGACGTGTGTTTTACGTGTGGTATAAATGCGCGTGTTTGTCGATCACAAAGTTAGACATGCATACTAATTTTATTGAAATATGTGCTTATTATTATATTTTTGTCTGTCTGGATAATTTTGTTCCGATAAAAATCCTGCGAAACACAATGCATTTGTATGAAATGCCATAGTACGGATTGGTAATGTCCAGAATGTTAGTGTTACGGATGAAACCTGTTCCACAGTATTTATACTGTAATTGGCGTCTCCAAAAAACAGAGGACCAATGTGACCTGTTGTTACTTAACTGAAATAAAAAATATTCGAATACATTGATATCTTGTCAATAGTTTTCTTGGGGGACAAACACATGATAGTATACTGTACGGTAAACGGACGGGAGATAATAGATAGACGGCGCACGATAGTATAATGTACAGTAAACGGACGGGATATAATAGACAGACGGACACAAGATAATATACTGTACGGTAAACGGACAGGAGATAATAGACAGACCGACACACGATAGTATACTGTACGGTAAACGGACAGGAGATAATAGACAGACCGACACACGATAGTATAATGTACAGTAAACGGACGGGAGATAATAGACAGACGGACACACGATAGTATAATGTACAGTAAACGGACGGTAGATAATAGACAGACGGACACACGATAGTATACTGTACAGTAAACGGACGGTAGATAATAGACAGACGGACACACGATAGTATACTGTACAGTAAACGGACGAGAGATAATAGACAGATGGACACACGATAGTATACTGTACGGTAAACGGACGGGAGATAAAAGACAGACGGACACACGTTAGTATAATGTACAGTAAACGGACGGGAGATACTAGACAGACGGACACACGATAGTATACTGTACAGTAAACGGACGAGAGATAATAGACAGACGGACACGCGATAATATACTGTACGGTAAACGGAAGGTAGATAATAGACAGACGGACACACGATAGTATACTGTACAGTAAACGGACGGTAGATAAAAGACAGACGGACACACGATAGTATACTGTACAGTAAACGGACGGGAGATAATAGACAGACGGACACACGATAGTATACTGTACGGTAAACGGACGGGAGATAATAGACAGACGGAGACACGATAGTATAATGTACAGTAAACGGACGAGAGATAATAGACAGACGGACACGCGATAGTATAATGTACAGTAAACGGACGGGAGATAATAGACAGACGGACACACGATAGAATACTGTAGGTAAACGGACGGGAGATAATAGACAGACGGACACACGATAGTATACTGTACGGTAAACGGACGGGATATAATAGACAGACGGACACACGATAGTATACTGTACAGTAAACGGACGGGATATAATAGACAGACTGACACACGATAGTATACTGTACGGTAAACGGACGGGATATAATAGACAGACGGACACACGATAGTATACTACAGTAAACGGGTGGGAGATAATAGACAGACGAACACACGATAGTATACTGTACAGTAAACGGACGGGATATAATAGACAGACGGACACACGATAGTATACTGTACAGTAAACGGACGGTAGATAATAGACAGACAGACACACGATAGTATACTGTACAGTAAACGGACGGGATATAATAGACAGACTGACACACGATAGTATACTGTACGGTAAACGGACGGGATATAATAGACAGACGGACACACGATAGTATAATGTACGGTAAACGGACGGGATATAATAGACAGACGGACACACGATAGTATGATGTACGGTAAACGGAAGGGAGATAATAGACAGACGGACACACGATAGTATAATGTACAGTGAACAGACGGTAGATAATAGACAGACAGGACACACGATAGTATACTGTACAGTAAACGGACGGGATATAATAGACAGACGGACACACGATAGTTTACTGTACGGTCAACGGACGGGAGATAATAGACAGACGGACACACGATAAAATACTGTACGGTAAACGGACGGGAGATAATAAACAGACGGACACACGATAGTATACTCTACAGTAAACGGACGGTAGATAATAGACAGACGTACACACGATAGTATACTACAATAAACGGGTGGGAGATAATAGACAGACGAACACACGATAGTATACTGTACAGTAAACAGACGGGATATAATAGACAGACGGACACACGATAGTATACTGTACAGTAAACGGACGGGATATAATAGACAGACTGACACACGATAGTATACTGTACGGTAAACGGACGGGAGATAATAGACAGACTGACACACGATAGTATACTGTACGGTAAACGGACGGGAGATAATAGACAGACGGGCACACGATAGTATAATGTACGGTAAACGGACGGGAGATAAAAGACAGACGGACACACGATAGTATAATGTACGGTAAACGGAAGGGATATAATAGACAGACGGACACAGGATAATATACTGCACAGTAAACGGACGGGTGATAATAGAGAGACGGACACACGATAGTATAATGTACGGTAAACGGAAGGGATATAATAGACAGACGGACACAGGATAATATACTGCACAGTAAACGGACGGGTGATAATAGAGAGACGGACACACGATAATATACTACAGTAAACGGACGGGAGATAAAAGACAGACGGACACACGATAGTATACTGTACGGTAAACGGACGGGAGTTACTAAACATACGTACACACGATAGTATACTGTACACTAAACGGACGGGAGATAATAGACAGACGGACACACGATAGTATACTGTAAGGTAAAGGGACGGTAGATAATAGACAGACGGACACACGATAGTATACTGTACAGTAAACGGACGGGAGATAATAGACAGACTGACACACGATGGTATACTGTACGGTAAACGGACGGGATATAATAGACAGACGGACACAAGATAGTATACTGTACAGTAATCGGACGGGAGATAATAGACAGACGGACACACGATGGTATAATGTACGGTAAACGGACGGGATATAATAGACAGACGGACACACGATAGTATACTGTACAGTAAACGGACGGGAGATAATAGACAGACGGACACACGATAGTATAATGTACGGTAAACGGACGGGAGATAATAGACAGACGGACACACGATAGTATAATGTACGGTAAACGGACGGGAGATAATAGACAGACGGACACACGATAGTATACTTTACAGTAAACGGACGGGAGATAATAGACAGACGGACACACGATAGTATACTTTACAGTAACGGACGGGAGATAATAGACAGACGGACAGTACCCTGAACGTTAATCAGAGTAGACCGTAGACCAGATCGCTGCGGATGCTTTCTTGAGAGCACGCAGGGACAAAACATTTAGGGTCATAATGAGAAAACATCTAAAATCTATTGATAAGGCACTGCAATATGTGAAGGAGGAAGTCAACAACAAAAAAGGTTTTGTACGGATCCAAGCTTACATACATGTATGTGGCACGCCCAGTATGTAACTTCTGTGGAAGAAGTTTGTGGCGATTGTGACGGTAGAATATAAAACAGAAATGATCGTGTCACCAAATTTTGCAATGCAGCGGCATAAAGGTCACGTGATCGGTTAGCATCTCCAGTTGGTTCTCCGCGTTTTCTATTGAACAGACCAAACAGAATGTCCAAGCGGAGATTCTACCGATGCGAACAGTATGGACACCACTGAAGATCTGTCATACCAGCGGGGACTAGAGACCCTGGCCTAACCTTAGTACATGTACATACAAGGGATCTTGTACAATTCCCAACGCCAGCTTTGAATGAGGTTGTGGTCTCAATAATTCGGCCGGTAGTCTGATGAATGAGCTTGGAATCTTGAATCAAAAGGTGATGGCGGTGCTGGGTATAGCTGCTCAAGCTACCTGATGAGTTTATCACATGCTAAGGAAATGCAAGGCAGAGGAAAATATCATCCTTACAGGTACTGGTTTGAAGACTACCGACTGAAGAACTCCAATTTGTGTTGACAGCAAACTTTACCCATGGATGTGATTCCAGCTCCAAGAAATGACGACTCGTTGTTAGGGATGAGTTTCCGGCGTACGCACAAGTATAGAGCTGACTTGAAAGACTAACGTCAAAATCAGAAACTAGTTCTCTGTGACCTACTTAAAACAAATAAGAGGAGAAAGAGCCATACGTGGTTACTGAAAGTAGACCGACACTCTACAATTGTCCGAGGTCAAAAAGACAAAAGAGCCTACGATCCAGCCGTTGTGCGTCAGCAGATTGCGAAACGCTCTCTTTCGCACTGTTACACATACAGTATCTGATACCAATTGTATACATGTGCTTCGGATGACGGCATGGAAACGGATGCTGACGATTAGGATCCAGATTCAGGAGAGGGCGGAAAAGATGACAAAATGGGTGTCACCAAGGACACTGTTGATGAGGCTAGCAGGGAGCTGCCACTGCGTGGTGACAGAAATGTTTAAGTACCTTCTCGCTTTAAGGATTGTGTTTTGTACAAGGACTGAAATCCCAGTTAAAAATCAAATATATAACGGGGAGGAATGATGACCACAGGAGTTGTTTCCCTTGTTTTGGAACTCTCAGAGCCTGGAGGGAATATAACTTTCTACGCCTGGATCATCGACTGTATGTCTTAACCCGGACTTCGTGACGGAAGGACGGATTTGTGTTGCCGTCATTTGTTTATGTATTTCGGTGTTACTGTATAATTAGTTAGTAATGAATTACTACATTAGTATACAGTGGTACGGGGTTAATGCTATTTTATATTCATTTAGTCAGCTACATTTAACATAATAATATTTTATTTACTAAAACAGTTACAAACACACATACCTGCACGCTTAGAAATAATCTTCCCAACTATAAAAAGATAAATAAATAAAATACAAACATAAATATTATGCTTATCAAATAAAATTATTTTATTTGAAAACCGTCTTCAGTTTTGGTGACAAACTTTGAATTCGAAAATTTAACTAAATCTGTTATTGAGTAATGAAGTTTGTTATTAATTTTGTGGGATCTTGTCCGCGTCGTGTGAGCCGCCCTGGTGTACGCATTTACAATGTACAACCGTAGGTTTCTCAATCACAAGGAAAACCCAGGTAAGAGCGGCGGAGCTGGTCTAAAATTTATGATCGAAATTTAAATTTTGAGTAAATCTTTGATCGGTAAGCAAAACGGGAGCTCGCCACCTGAACAGAAATAAAAGGAACTGAAGACTGCCGTAAACAGGTCTATTGCCACAAGTCGATCGTTAATGTCGTATAAATTAAACTGCTGTGTAATTGATGTGAGCGACTAACGTGATATAAACAGCCCAGGATATGTTCAAAGGACATATTTGTTTTGGGAAGGAGATTAACATATGTTTGAGGAACTTCTAGCACAAATTTAACAAAGACCTGTTACAGTTGTAAACAGACTAAACACGTTTTGATCTCGGCTTGCCTATAAACAAGATGAAATTCTTGAGTAAATAATACTACCTCCTCGCCTTAAACTCGTTGCTTTGATGGTATTAATGATATGTAAATTAATGTAGAGGCCTTTGTACATGTTTCGTTCCTAACAACTTTATACAAACCTGTAAGTTGTTTTTTCTTTCATTTCTCTCTTTAAACGAAACATAAATTTTGTACTTGCTGTTTACATCGCCAGAAGTGAAAGAAAATGTTAATTACTGTCGATCAACGGGGGTGTGATCACGTGATCCGGTTGAAGTGACGTTTTCACATGTCACTCAGGTGTTGTTACACCCGATCTTTAACGAGGTATTGTGATAAGAAATACTATACATTAATCAATTTTCTTGATTACCTGAAATTTTATATTGCATGACTGAAAAAAATGGTAGCTATCTACAATGCGAGTGGCTATGGTTTTATTCATGTAAACTCGTACAGAGTAGAAAATTATATACAAAAAGTACATTTACATGTATGTACATTGCAATGAAAGATTACTAATAACTGATCTGTGTAAAGTTACCCTCGTTATAACGACTGAGTACAGTTTACCCTCTTAATAACGACTGAGTTCAGATACCCTCGTTATAACGACTGAGTACAGTTTACCCTCGTTATAACGACTGAGTACAGTTTACCCTCTTAATAACGACTGAGTTCAGATACCCTCGTTATAACGACTGAGTAAAGTATACCCTCGTTATAACGACTGAGTAAAGTATACCCTCGTTATAACGACTGAGTACAGATACCCTCGTTATAACGACTGAGTACAGTTTACCCTGGATATAACGACTGAGTACAGTTTACCCTCGTTATAACGACTGAGTATAGTTTACCCTCGTTATAACGACTGAGTACAGTTTACCCTCGTTATAACGACTGAGTACAGTTTACCATCGTTATAA
The DNA here is from genome assembly GCF_902652985.1 of Pecten maximus. Classification (NCBI taxonomy): domain Eukaryota; kingdom Metazoa; phylum Mollusca; class Bivalvia; order Pectinida; family Pectinidae; genus Pecten; species Pecten maximus. The sequence goes on along the minus strand of NC_047032.1, from coordinate 20,628,332 downwards.
CGACTGAGTACAGTTTACCCTGGATATAACGACTGAGTACAGTTTACCCTCTTAATAACGACTGAGTACAGATACCCTCGTTATAACGACTGAGTACAGTTTACCCTCTTAATAACGACTGAGTACAGATACCCTCGTTATAACGACTGAGTACAGTTTACCCTGGATATAACGACTGAGTACAGTTTACCCTCGTTATAACGACTGAGTTCAGTTTACCCTCGTTATAACGACTGAGTACAGTTTACCCTCTTAATAACGACTGAGTACAGATACCCTCGTTATAACGACTGAGTACAGTTTACCCCCGATATAACGAATGAGTACAGTTTACCCTCGTTATAACGACTGAGTTCAGTTTACCCTCGTTATAACGACTGAGTACAGTTTACCCTCGTTATAACGACTGAGTACAGTTTACCCTCGATATAACGACTGAGTACAGTTTACCCTCGTTATAACTACTGAGTACAGTTTACCCTCGTTATAACGACTGAGTTCAGTTTACCCTCGATATAACGACTGAGTACAGTTTACTCTCGTTATAACGACTGAGTACAGTTTACCCTCATTATAACGACTGAGTACAGTTTACTCTCGTTATAACGACTGAGTTCAGTTTACCCTCGATATAACGACTGAGTACAGTTTACCCTCGTTATAACGACTGAGTACAGATACCCTCGTTATAACGACTGAGTACAGATACCCTCGTTATAACGACTGAGTACAGATACCCTCGATATAACGACTGAGTACAGTTTACCCTCGTTTTAACGACTGAGTACAGTTTACCCTCGATATAACGACTGAGTACAGTTTACCATCGTTATAACGAATGAGTACAGTTTACCCTCGTTATAACGACTGAGTTCAGTTTACCCTCGTTATAACGACTGAGTAAAGTATACCCTCGTTAAAATGACATCTTCTCTTAATGCTTATTTGGATGTGAAAACGAGAGTGCCGATTTTAAGCTGTAGATCAGTTGTTTCATGTTTACGTTTTCATTTGATAGTCACTTTGTCCATTACCCTTCCATCGGCGAAATGTCTAACAGGAAGATAAACAACCTCACGTTATTCTCACGCAAGATTAGTACAAAATGTACATTGTGTATCAGGTACGAGTATGGTAAATCAGGTACGAGTATAGTAAATTTGGGGTTTTATAATTGTGTATCAGGTACGAGTATGGTAAATTAGGAATTTTATAATTGTGTATCAGGTACTGTACGAGTATGGTAAATTAGGAATTTTATAATTGTGTATCAGGTACAAGTATGGTAAATTTGGGGTTTTATAATTGTGTATCAGGTACGAGTATGGTAAATTAAGGTTTCTATTAATTTGTGTATCAGGTACGAGTATGGTAAATTAAGGTTTCTATTAATTTGTGTATCAGGTACAAGTATGGTAAATTTTGGTTTTTAGCTCACCTGCCCGAAGGGCAAGTGAGCTTATGCCGTGGCGCGGCGTCCGTCGTCCGTCGTCCGTCCGTCGTCCGTCCGGCCGTCCGGCCGTCTGGCCGTCCGTCCGGCGTCAACTTTTCCATTCAAGCAACTTCTTCTCAATAACCAAAAGGCCCAGAGACCTAATATTGGGCCTGTAGCATGCTGGGGTGAAGGGCTACCAAGTTTGTTCAAATGAATAACGTTGACCTTCATTCAAGGTCACAGGGGTCAAAAAGGCTAAAATCTTTAAACAACTTCTTCTCAATAACCAAGAGTCCCAGGGAGTTGATATTAGGTCTGTAGCATGCTGGGGTAAAGGGCTACCAAGTTTGTTCAAATGAATGACCTTGACTTTCATTCAAGGTCACAGGGGTCAAATATGCTAAAAAAAAATTAAACGACTTCTTCTAAATAGCCAAAAGACCCAGGGACTTGATATTGGGTCTGAAGCATGCTGGGGTGAAGGGCTACCAAGTTTGTTCAAATGAATGACCTTGACCTTCATTCAAGGTCACAGGAGTCAAAAAGGCTGAAATCTTTAAACGACTTCTTCTCAATAACCAACAGATCCAGAGACCTAATATTTGGCCTGCAGCATGCTAGGGTGAAGGGCTCCCAAGTTTGTTCAAATGAATGACCTTGACCTTCATTCAAGGTCACAGGAGTCAAAAAGGCTAAAATCTTTAAACAACTTCTTCTCAATAACCAAGAGTCCCAGAGACCTAATATTTGGCCTGTAGCATGCTTGGGTGAAGGGCTCCCAAGTTTGTTCAAATGAATGACCTTGATCTTCATTCAAGGTCACAGGAGTCAAAAAGGCTGAAATCTTTAAACGACTTCTTCTCAATGACCAAGAGGCCCAGGGAGTTGATATTGGGTCTGTAGCATGCTTGGGTAAAGGGCTACCAAGTTTGTTCAAATGAATGACCTTGATCTTTATTCAAGGTCACAGGGACCAAACAGGCTAAAATATTTAAACGACTTCTTCTCAAGAACCAAGAGTCCCAGGGAGTTGATATTGGGTTTGTAGCATGCTGCGGTAAAGGGCTACCAAATTTGTTCAAATGAATGACCTTGACCTTCATTCAAGGTCACAGGAGTCAAAAAGGCTAAAATATTTAAACGACTTCTTCTCAATAACCAACAGTCCCAGAGACCTAATATTTGGCCTGTAGCATGCTGAGGTAAAGGGCTACCAAGTTTGTTCAAATGAATGACCTTGACCTTCATTCAAGGTCACTGGAGTCAAAAAGGCTAACATTTTAAAACGACTTCTTCTCAATAACCAAGAGTCCCAGGGAGTTTATATTGGGTCTGTAGCATGCTGCGGTAAAGGGTTACCAAGTTTGTTCAATTGAATGACCTTGACCTTCATTCAAGGTCACAGCGGTCAAAAAGGCTAAAAAATTTAACAACTTCTTCTCAATTACCAACAGTCCCAGAGACCTAATATTTGGCCTGTAGCATGCTGGGGTGAAGGGCTCGCAAGTTTGTTCAAATGAATGACCTTGATCTTCATTCAAGGTCACAGGAGTCAAAAAGGCTAAAATCTTTAAACGACTTCTTCTCAATAACCAAGAGTCCCAGGGAGTTGATATTAGGTCTGTAGCATGCTTGGGTAAAGGGCTACCAAGTTTGTTGAAATGAATGACCTTGACCTTCATTCAAGGTCACAGGAGTCAAAAAGGCTGAAATCTTGAAACGACTTCTTCTCAATAACCAAGAGTCCCATGGAGTTAATATTGGGTCTGTAGCATGCTGGGGTAAAGGGCTACCAAGTTTGTTCAAATGAATGACCCTGACTCGCATTCAAGGTCACGTCGATCAAGTATGCTTAAGTGAAAAGCCAAAGTGCAGAGAGACATTATTATATTGGTCCTGTAGCATGCTTTCAAATAACTGCAGGATCCATATATGAAAAGATCACTGCATTGCAGGTGAGCGATTTGGGCCCATTGGGCCCTTGTTATACTTGTGTATCAGGTACAAGTATGGTAAATTTTGGTTTTTATAATTGTGTATCAGGTACGAGTATGGTAAATTAAGGGTTTTATAATTGTGTATCAGGTACGAGTATGGTAAATTAAGGATTTTATACAATGTAATTGTGTATCAGGTACGAGTATGGTAAATTTTGGTTTTTATTAATTTGTGTATCAGGTACGAGTATGGTAAATTAGGAATTTTATAATTGTGTATCAGGTACGAGTATGGTAAATTTTGGCTTTTATTAATTTGTGTATCAGGTACGAGTATGGTAAATTAAGGATTTTATAATTGTGTATCAGGTACAAGTATGGTAAATTAAGGATTTTATAATTGTGTATCAGGTACGAGTATGGTAAATTAAGGATTTTATAATTGTGTATCAGGTACGAGTATAGTAAATTTTGGTTTTTATTAATTTGTGTATCAGGTACGAGTATGGTAAATTTTGGTTTTTATAATTGTGTATCAGGTACGAGTATGGTAAATTTTGGTTTTTGTAATAAATTAAAGTTATATGTACATTGTATATCATATAATCAGCTAGTATACAGTGACGAGTACCTGTGATATCAACAGGGTGATACCTACACCTGTATATATATTTGTAAACAAGATTTTATAGAAGATTTACTTTTATTTTCATCGAGACTTACAATATGGCGTGTCCAATAATTATATGAATTAACACACTGCCGATACAATAAAACCGCCGACGTGATTCCCATGTGAGTCCCGCGAGAGTTGACGTCCTCCAGCCCCACAGAGAATACGTTTCCATCAAATGGTCAAATCACAGATAAGACTTGCTCTATAAAACACAAGAGACGTCATTAAATTAAATATCCCTGACGATGCAGGCTCCCATTAAGATACCAGCCGTAACTGGAGGGATCTTTATCGGAGTTTGTCCTGCAGTCTTTCTAAGTCAGGCCGACCAGATGGACCTCGTCACAGCTCTAATGTTGACAGTGTACCACGTGATCGTCACACAGAGGCGTGCGTTTTAAAGTGAAAAGAATGGTTCCTAACTGTCAAATAAGAATACAGTAAAAAACAAATAAATAAAAAATAACTTTCAAACGTGAATTTGTATCTTCTGTGATCAATTGATACTGAGATTTAAGAGCTAGGAACAAAGCTGGAAATCGTAGTGACGAAAACGTGAAAACTTAACAAAAACGAAAACTTTTCAAACTGAAAAGACGGAAATCTAACCTAGCAAAATAAATAGATAATTTTAAAAGACACCAATTTAAACTTCTCTTTAGTGTCTTTTTCGCTGTGGTGCATCTCGTCGTTCTATTCTACTTGATACCTATCGTTTTTCCTCTTTTCGAGGGGAACACAGTGGAAATACGAGGGTTACATATCAGTCACCATATGGTAGGGTGTGTATTTTGTTATTATGATTTCCCCTTAAATCAATATTTTAGTTCTAATCTGGCCAATAAGTATGACAATTCAAAACAATTAACTATATCCATATCAACTCATACTGTAGAATTAAAAACACAAGCGGTAGGAGTAAGTGACTCCATACCCTTCCACGCCCCGCGGAATCGAACCCCGGTCGTGTACGCTGTGCGCGTCACCAATGAGCCAGCCAACCGATCGTATGACAGTGAATATTTACCAAACCAGTGATTCTACACAGGTGAATTAAATTGGTTTTGAAACATTGTTCTGCCGCGGGAAATGAACGAAGAGTTGTCGTTCTTGACGCTACACCAAGGAGCGATAACTCTAGGAAGATATTGTTGTTTATCTAAAAACTACTGGGTGACCCTTGTGTCCCCTCGCTGATAATTATTGCCGTTTAAATTGCGTATACATCAAACGTGCTTGTACAGCTCCCAACCAATCTGCGGTCATAAGGTTAAAACCGATTGTTTCTGGCAGAAAGTTTATCATCTAGATTGACCTCCCCTACTTTATAGGGACTTGTTATCGGGGACTGACGACGCCGGACCAGTAGGGGTAACCTGGGGAGTGTTAGTTGGGAGTAGGAACATGTAGGACTATCTTCTCCCGTACAGAGGTTGGGGCACGTCAAAACAATTAATTTCTAGTAGACATAGACAACGCTTTACAATACATGTACATTGTAGCATCTATAAAAATAACAATTATATATAATAATCAATATGTTTATGACTTCAATTGAAATGTTCTTAGCGTAATTCGATTTAGATTTTATAGATTTCATAAAAGTTATTCTTACAATACTGCTTTTTCGGCATAGCCGTATAATTTTCTTTTTGCCCCGGATATGACGCGACAGGTGGCGTTACTGGTCAAGATGAAGTATGTGATTGGTCAATGTAGCGGTAAATGCAAATTGCAGATATGCAGTTAAATACGAAACAAAGTAAGATTGAATGCAAGCTGAATAAGTGGATGAATCTTTTCAAATGATACATTGATAAAATTAAATTCCTGATTAAAAAATGATTCAAACTGATATAATTCTGTTATCCGTGCTGAAACGCATTATATCGTTAATTTATTTCACCAGCAGTTTTACATTATAACCACCAGCATTAAAACTATGCCGTTTATCTTTTTTTAAAGATATTTCTTGTTATGATTGTGTTTCAATTACTCAATCTACCAGAATGCAGAGAATTGAGTAGGTCACATATAACATAATGACCATGGACTCGAGTGAATTGAAGAGGATACTTAAACCTCACCCATTAATTCTCTGTACTCGAAAAGTTGCAGCATCATTGTATAAAGTATAGTAAGAAGAGCAAGTTCAAGTTTTCTTTCTTAAACGTCGATATATTTTATGTCATAACACAAGTTCGTTAAGGAGAGCTTTTTACAATGGACATAACATGTCGAACACAGATTTCAAGAAAAACCAAGATTATGAATAAAGGATATGGTTCTCACTTAAATCCGGGCCAACCAGAGTGATTAAGATAGATTGAAAGTACTTGTTTCGTAATTTTTGTAAAATAAATAAAGTTAACATTTTAAGTATGTTTCGTAAATCGCTGCTCTGCTGCCTTCTGGCTTTAACGGTGAGTTTATAGGATCAGTCCTGATGGTGTCCGAGAAGAAGAGCCCAACAGTAGGTATATCTGTAGGAGTGTCGAGAGGATCCTCTGAGATAAAACATGCCATCAAACCATCTTCTCCCACAAAACATTAAACCGAGGAGGAACCGTTTGTTTACGATAAGGAACTGTATGTCTTTTATCGCTGTCAAACTCCGATGTAGACCAAATGTTGGGGTTGTCATCGAATGCGGCGACTGGCTAGTTAGCGGACAGTTTATATTTGTTTTGTCAGCAGTGTGTTGTGTTTGTATTTTTGTTGTCGATCAATAAAGTAATGATATACACGTCCCTAGAGAACCAGCGAGTGTCCAAAGATACGGCATCTGGCGATGACATACATTTATGTATGACGAATATATTCCTTTAACGCTTTACTTAAATTTTTGAATTTCAAACATTTAGTAATAGAATAAATACCTCGCTTCTAGCAACAATAATCAGTGTCAGTCAGACGCGTACGTTGCATACAACTATTCAAACGCCCCAAAGATCTTTAGATACCATCTACACGTGACACTATATAATATGTACTGTTATTCACTATAAATAGGTTACATATTATGAAGCCAACTGTCAAGACCATTTAAATGTAACAATTGTTACATCAAACAATACATATACTCATGACACGGTCATATTGTCATTTAGAGGTACACACTATCCCCTTGTATTCACTATTCAGCATGCGTTTCCATATAGTGTATCTACCACCATGTGAGACACAAGTAAACACATTCCGCCGATATATTTACATTTTTGTGTGTGTAAGAAGCTTTGACAAAGTGCACATGGCTCCAATATAAATTTAAGGTAACTTATATCGTATTTCAAAATCCGAGATTGAAACACAACTTGACATAAACTTGCCTTTAACTACTTAATTATGAGATCTGTGTATGTACCACACGACTTAGGCCTGACGTATATGACGGGGACACAACGGTATAACCACGTGGGTGGTTCCTACACATAACGTACTTAAAAAGAGATATGACATATTGAAGTTGTTGCTTGTTTTTGATGATGTGTTAAATACTTTTCTATCTTCTCGCCTACCGAACGAGATTTTATTTTCAGACTCGATAAACAATGGCGCCACCGTGTTCCCTTGCGGTATGGGGAATGATCAAGGGTGAGGAAGGGAGGGGGAGCGACAGAGGGTGGCAACTAGGCAGGAGGTGTCGAGGAAATACAGACGACACGATAAAGTTATCAATTTAAGTTGATCCGAGTGTTTTAGTTTCAGTACAGACAGTGATACGAGATTTGAAGTCCAGGAAAACAATGATGCTGTGAGCTATTGTAAAACCTAACCACTGGAATCCCAAACACAAACATATCTGCAGGTGTTTATTGTCCCTTTAAGCCACTCAAGCAACTTTAAGCAACTGATTTGTTATTGGGGTTATTGTTGTAGTTGATCTGGTATTGTATTTGGTGATTTGGTGTTGTTATGGTATTAGTGTTGTTGTTAGTAGTTAGGTATTGTTGTTGATGTTGGTGGTGATGGGATATTGTTATTGTTGGGTATTGTTGTTGATGTTGGTGGTGATGGGATATTGTTGTTGTTGGTTGTTAGGCATTGTTGTTGATGTTGTTGGTGATGATGGGGTATTATTGTTGTTGCTGGTTGTTAGGTATTGTTGTTGATGTTGTTGGTGGTGATGGGATATTGTTGTTGTTGGTTGTTAGGCATTGTTGTTGATGTTGGTGGTGATGGTGGTGTATTGTTGTTGTTGTTGATGGTGGTGATGGGATATTGCTGTTGTTGGTTGTTAGGCATTGTTGTTGATGTTGTTGGTGATGGGGTATAGTTGTTGTTGGTTGTTAGGTATTGTTGTTGATGTTGGTGGTGGTGATGGGATATAGTTGTTGTTGGTTGTTAGGTATTGTTGTTGATGTTGTTGGTGGTGATGGGATATTGTTGTTGTTGGTTAAGTATTGTTTTTGATATTGTTGGTGGTGATGGGATAAATAAATATTGTTGTTGTTGGTTGTTAGGCATTGATGTTGGTGGTGATTGGATATTGTTGTTGTTGGTTGATGTTGTTGGTGATGGGGTATACTTGTTGTTGGTTGTTAGGCATTGTTGTTGATGTTGTTGGTGATGGGGTATACTTGTTGTTGTTTGTTAGGTATTGTTGTTGATGTTGTTGGTGGTGATGGGGTATAGTTGTTGTTGTTGGTTAAGTATTGTTGTTGATGTTGTTGGTGGTGATGGGGTATAGTTGTTGTTGGTTGTTAAGTATTGTTGTTGATGTTGTTGGTGGTGATGGGATAAATAAATATTGTTGTTGTTGGTTCCGTTGTTTGTTTTGCTGTTTGTTAGTGTTCTTTGGGGTATTTTGTTGTTGGTTGTTCCGTCATTGTTTTTGCTGTTGTTGGTTTGGGTCTCTTTTTTTTGTTGTTCGTCTTGTTGTTTGCTGTTGTTGTTTGGTTTGTTCTGTTTTTTTGTTTTTTTTCTGTTGTTCTGGTTTCTGGGCTTTGTTTGTTTTGTTTGGTGTTTCCTTTTTGTTTGTATTTGTTGGTCGTGCTGGGGTCTCTTTGTTTTTGGTTGTTCAGTCTTTGTTTGTTTGCATGTTGTTGTGTTCTGGGTCTGTTTTGTTTGTTGGTTTGTTGGTCTTTTGTGTTGCTGTTGTTGGTTCTGGGGTCTAGTTTGTTGTTGGTTGTTCCGTATGTCTGTTGCTGTTTTGGTCTGGGGTCTCGTTTGTTGGTGGTTGTTCCGGTCTGGTTGTTGCTGTTGTTGGTCTCTGGGGTCTCGTTGATTGGTGGTTGGATTCGGTTCTTGTTGTTGCTGTTGTTGGTTCTGGGGTCTCGGTTGTTGTTGGTTCCGTCTTGTTGTTGACTGTTTTTCGTGGGTGCTGGGGGCTACGCTTGTTGGTGGTTGTTCTGTCTTGTTAGTATTGCTGGTGGTGGGTCAGTGTTGTTGGTATTGGCGGGGTCTTGTTGTTTTTGGTGGTGGGGTAATGTTGGTCGTGATGCGGTTTTGCTGGTGCTGGGGTATTGTTGTTATGTTGTTGATGGTATGGTAATATTATTGTTGGAAATGGTGTTCGTTGGTTTTTGCTGTTTTAAGTGGGGTTTAATTGTTGTTAGTGGTATTATTGGTGTTGGTGGGGTATTATTGGTGTTGGTGGTATTATTGGTGTTGGTGGGGTATTATTGGTGTTGGTGGGGTATTATTGGTGTTGGTGGTATTATTGGTGTTGTTGGGGTATTATTGGTGTTGGTGGTATTATTGGTGTTGGTGGGGTATTATTGGTGTTGTGTTTGGGTCCTTCTTGGTGTTGGTGGTTCCTTCTTGGTGTTGGTGGGGTCTTCTTTGGTGTTGTGTTGTTCCTTTCTTGGTGTTGTGTTGTCTTCTTGGTTGTTTGTGGGTGTCTTCTTTAGTGTTGTTGGTCTTCCTTGTGTTGGTGGGTCTTCTTGGTGTTGGTGGTCTTCTTGGTGTTTGGGTGGGGTCTTCTTGGTGTTTGTGGTCTTCTTGGTGTTGTTGGGGTCTATCTTGTTGTTGTCGGTATGCTTGTGTTTTGTCTTCTGGTGTTGGTGCTTATTGGTGTTGGTGGTATTATTGGTGTTGGTGGGGTATTATGGGTGTTGGTGGGGTATTATTTGGTGTTGGTGGTATTATTGGTGTTGGTGGTATTATTGGTGTTGGTGGGGTATTATTGGTGTTGGTGGGGTATTATTGGTGTTGGTGGTATTATTGGTGTTGGTGGTATTATTGGTGTTGGTATTGGTGGTTTGTGGGATTTTGGTGGTTGTTATATTGGTGTTGGTGGGTATTATTGGTTTTGTTTGTGTGTCTTTTGGTTTTTTTTGTGGGTATTTGGTGTTGGTGGGGTATTATTCTTTTGGGGTTTTGGTTTTCTTTTTTGGTGTTGGTTCTTCTTGGTGTTGTGTCTTCTTGTGTTTGGTGGTCTTCTTGGTGTTTGGTGTCTTCTTGGTTTTTGGTTGTCTTCTTGGTGTTTTGTGTCTTCTCGTGTTTTTGTTGGTCTTCTTGTTGTTGTGTGTCTTCTCTGTTGTTGGTGGTCTTCTTGTTTTTTGTCATTCTTTGTGTTTGTTTGTTCTTCTTTTTTGGTTTCTTCTTGTTGTTGTGGTTGGTCTTCTTTTTGTTTGTTGTCTTCTTTTTTTGTTTTCTTCTTGTGTTTGTGGGGTCTTCTTGGTTTTGTGGTCTTCTTTTTTGTTGTTTCTTCTGTTTTTTTGTGTCTTCGTGTTGGTTTTTTGGGTGTCTTCTTGTTTGTGTTTCTTTTTGATTTTTTTTTGTTCTTCTGTTTTGTTTCTTCTTGTGTTTGTTCTTTTTTTGGTTTCTTCTTTGTTTTTTGGTCTTCTTTGGTGTTTGGTGTTTGTCTTCTTTGTTTGTTGCTTTCTTCTGGTGTTGTGGGGTTTATCTTGGTGTTGTGGTCTTTTTGTGTTTTATGTCTTCTTGGTGTTGGTGGGCTTCTTGGGTGTTGGTGGTCTTCTTGGTGTTTTGGGTCTTCTGGTGTTGTGTGTGGGTCTTCTGGGTGTTGGTGGGTTTCTTGGTGTTTGGTGGTCTTCTGGTGGTTGGTGGTTTCTTGGTGTTGGTGGGTCTTCTTGTGGTTGGTGGTCTTCTTGGTGTTTTTTTTTTTTTTTGTTTCTTCTCTTTTTTGTTTTGTTCTCTTCTGTGTGTTTGTTTGTCTTCTTTTGTTTTTGTTTTCTTTTTGTTGTTTTTTCTCTTTTGGTTGTTTTTGTTTCTTGGGTGTTGTGGTGGTCTTCTTGGTGTTGGTTGTCTTCTTGGTGTTGGGGTCTTCTGGTGTGGTTTGTTGGTCTTCTTTGTGTTGTGGGTCTCTGTTGTTGTTGGTGGTCTTCTTTGGTGTTTTGTGTGGGTCTTCTGGGTGTTGGTTTGGTCTTCTTGTGTTTGTGTCTTCTTGTGTTGGTTTTTTTCTTCTTGTTTTTGTTGTTTCTTCTTGTGTTTTTGTTTTGTCTTTCTTCGTGTTGTTTGGTGTGTCTTCTTTTTTTTGTTTGCTCTTTGTTTTTTTTGTCTTCTTTGTGTGTTGTCTCGTTTTTTTTTTTCTTGTTGTTTTTGGTTTTGGCTTCTTTTGTTTGTTTTGTTTGTCTCTTTTATTTTTGTTGTTCTTGTTTTTTTTTCTTCTTTGTGTTGTGTTGGTTTGTTCTTGTGTTTTTGTTTCTTTGTTGGTGGTTTTTTTGGTGTTGGTGTTTAGTGGTGTTGGTGGTTCTTTTTTTTTTGTTGTTGGTATTCTTTGTGTGGTGGTCTTCTTGGTTTTGGTGTCTTCTTGTGTTGTTGGTCTTCTTTTGTTTGTTTTTCTTTGTTTTGTTTTTGGGGTTTCTTTTGTTCTGTCTTTTTGGTGTTGGTTTTTTTATTCTTGTTTTTGGTGTTTTTTTCTTTTGTTGTTGGTTGTCTTCTTGGTTGTGTCTTCTTGTTGTTTTTGGTCTTGTTGGTGTTGGTTTCTTCTTTGTTGTTTGGTTTTTCTTTTTTTTTTGTTTTTTTCTTGTTGTTTGGTTTTTTTTTCTTCTTGTTTTGTTGTTGTTCTTATATGTTGTGTTTTTGTTTTTTTTTTGTTATTTTTGGTGTTTGTTTTTTTTTGTGTTGTTTTTTTTGTTGTTTTTTTTTTTTGTTGATGTTTGAGCTGGTGTTATTTTATATCGACAACAAATATAAATGGATTCTAATTATAAATAAAACATATCTGAGATAAATACAAAAAGGCAGTACATGGCAATGAATCAAGGACGTATTTAATCTGCTAACATGCTAGACAGGCATTAAAATATGGCGTCGTTGTTGACTTTCAAATCAAACGCTACAATCCTAAGTCAGTCATTACTAATTACATTTCGAGTTTACCTTCCCGAGTAGCACATACGGGTCAAAGGTGAACGTAAATACCAGGAGACAGCGACAAAATACACCGTCTGACTTCAGAGGTAGCAACCGGTAGAGGCAATTTCACACTGATTTCTCCTTCCTGCCTACATCGCACCAGACGGACACCATGCTTTACAACTCCTACAAAAGTTCGCCTTCCCGTACACACTACTGTCACTGATTTCGTTCTCGTAAATATTATATTCAATATGTAAGGGAGCTCTTTGAACGATGTAACATGTACGATCATTTCCTTGACCGTTCGTGATATGCCCGATTTTTGGCCGGTTGTTCCCTATTTGTCTTCCGTCCATCGTTATATACAAATCTAGGTGAAATCCAGGAGATATAACGTCCTCAAAATGAGGGTTAGTTTTAGCTTCTAAAACACATTTACACCTCAATGTAACACAAGATGTCCTATATTGTTGGACAGAATGGACTATTGGATGAACAGAAGATCTTACTCCTCAGGAACACACAGTCTTATACTCCTCGATTTTGTAAAGATTTACGCTTTTTCTCACATGTCGTTATTCTCTATTGTTGTCCTCTGTGTGTAAACCGTTGATATATATAAGGTAAAGAAACATGTCTACACTGTGTGTTGCTTGTCCTTTTTTACCAGAGGAAAAAAAATATTTACTTTTATTAATCAAAGAACACGGAAACAAATGAAAACGATTATAAAAAATGTACATGATATCTAGATACGAAAAAACCCGATACATGTGTAATTGAACTAGACTTGGACTGAACTCCGATTGACAGATAGCTCAAATGGTTAAGACAACAATCTAGTGTTTGAAGGCCCCGGGTTCGAGTCTTGGTCTCAAAGCTTTTATGTGTCTGCGGGATCGAAGAATTTGTCAAGCAGAACTGTACATTGCTGAACGCTGGTGTCTAGGTACATGTAACTCAAATGGCTTGCGCGTTCGCTTAGATTTCAGAGGTCCTGGGTTTGGAGTTCCGGTCTGGCCTCTGCTTTTACATTTCTTACAACACATGTATCTGATGAACGCATGTCTTTTATACAAAATGATAGCTACAATACCGTAGGACAACGGCTATTCATTTCCTAATTTGATTACATGTCATGTAAAACATTGATACAATATTACAGTTAGGGAGTTGTTAATTAACAAACGACATTCCCCACCAGTATGTGACTACCACCAGACAATCGGACGACCATGATGTTGTGACTGCTACTTAATATATCCCTTCTGTTCTAGGCTAAAGGTAAATTGTTCATTTCACGGCGAGTTAGTCTCACGTGACCCGGAAAGCATCGTTACCTTAGCTGGTATGAAATTAACTTCATAGATTTAAATTGGCGCCGGATATAGTTTAATTGGATTCTGACGTCCGTTTTGTGTACTGTGAACATTAATCGCGAGGCTCTGTTGTCGTCTTTTTGGCTGTAGTATCGGTTTTTGTGTACTTCGTACATTAACTGCGTGACTGTGACGTCGGCTTTTTTGTGTACCGCTTACATTAACTGCGTGACAGTGACGTCGGCTTTTTGTGTACCGCGTACATTAACTGCGTGACTGTGACGTCAGTTTTTTGTGTACCGCGTACATTAACTGCGTGACTGTGACGTCAGTTTTTTTTGTGTACCGCGTACATTAACTGCGTGACAGTGACGTCGGCTTTTTGTGTACCGCGTACGTTAACTGCGCGACTGTGACGTCAGTTTTTTTGTGTACCGCGTACATTAACTGCGTGACTGTGACGTCAGTTTTTTTTGTGTGTACCGCGTACATTAACTGCGTGACTGTGACGTCAGTTTTTTTTTTGTGTACCGGGTACGTTAACTGCGTTACTGTGACGTCAGTTTTTTTGTGTTTCGCCTACATTAACTGCGCGACTGTGACCATCTTTTTTATTCACCAATTACATCAATGGAAGTATATTCAAGCATATTTTCCTGCAATGGATATGACAGAACAATTAAACAACGAAAATGTTCAACTGTAAATTGCCAAGCTTTCTAATCCTACTCAAAATAAATTCGCTGTTTAGATTTTATCTTCATAGTTAACAATCGACTCGAAAACGAATGTACCTCGTTACCCTCCTACGCTGGTATTCCAGATCACAGGACCGGCCTCCAGTTTGTGGTTTGTAGTACGAGTGTATCAATACTAATCATTGTTATAACCTTTTGGCCACCGTCTAACCGTTGACTCACCAACTACCTACGCACAACAATCAAATTCCTTCCGCACTTGACTCTAAATTTACGACTTCTCAATTTAAGAGGTACATGTGAGTATTTGGTTGAGGTAAACCTTACCCCGACCATGCTGGGTAGGAGTTGTATCTAACACTTCAAACGTGTTTATTAACATATATGATGCTTTGATGCAAGTCTCAAACAGCAGGTGTTTACATTGTATTGTCAGGTTATGCTATCAATTTATCTAAGGGCACGTATTACGGGGTATCTCCGTACGGACTGCAACAGGATCTATCTTTATCTTGTAATCATTAAAATGAATACAGAAAAATGCGTTTTGAGAGAAAGAAATAGTTATTTACATTCATCTGACATTTGCATTTAAAGAAAAAATTGCACATCTGTGACAATATATTAAGATAAAATTTAGAGACGGAAATAAAAGGTAAACTACTTATACTTTTGTCGATTCCCATTGGTGATTGAGGTGTGTTGAAATGTATTATAATTAATTTTCTTATGATATCGATAAAACTAAAATATTAGTCCATACTCGTGTTTATATCCGGATCGTGGCATTACGGCTATCAGGAATCACTAGATCCTGGATCTCGTGCATATTTTTAGACCATATCCATAGACAGTGACACATACTAGTATCTCTTGATTTTCATTTCATATAAAGTGACACGAAACTTGAAGGGCTTTATTAAATCTACAATATCGAAAATAAAACACTTGATTATATGTTTCTTGATTAAAAATGTCAGATATATCAAACAGATCTTTAAATTTTCTGTCTTACTTTTTGATAAAATATCGTCATCAAATTCTTCAGAGTTAGAAACCTGTATGTTAAGAAGGCTGATGTAAATGTGTTGTTCTTGACCATTGGAGGAGGGAGTGGTCAGTGGGAGTGGTCTGTTATATCTTCCGGGGTGGTAAGATCCTCTCCATATCATTTGTGGTTTTTTCTAACTACTGGACATCGCGTGACATCTGAGAGTGTCCACGATAATGTCGATGTTATAGTTCGGTAATGTGTGTGATCAGACATTAAACCAGCGTTGTGTATCTGGCCTTACGTCAAACTGACCACATAGTTAACTGGACACGCGATAGTAAAAGTCTTAGGGTAATACTAAGTATAGGTTGAAATCAATTCTTCTAAAATAAAGTTTTCAACCGGCACAACACTCCTTTTGTAGATTTCAATACTTAAATCTCAATGTGAAAGGTAACAAAACGAACTTAATGTTCAACTACTTTCTTTCTTTCTTTCTTTCTTAACTTATAGAATACTTTCTTTCTTTGCTTTCTTTCTTTGTAAATCAATGTATACACAGTTTTCAGTCGCTGTTTTTGTTTAAGACCAACATCCATCTTGTTCCGGGTACCTGTACCGTTCCGAGAATTACAGTATAGGATGAGAAAGAGCAAAACGTGTGTTTATTGGTCGGGTTCTTCCTTCTCGGCTTCTGAAAACACACTAACATCAGTTATTAAGTATCACGAAATATCAAAATAGAACAAGATTTCGTTAAAATTGTTCTCGTTTCACGTTTGGACTAATTTTAGGGTACAAGTTATATAAAACAACAGAGCTCGATTCTATACGATTTGTATGTCATTACGTAGTGTATTGGCCAGTTTAATGGTCAAGGCTAGGCACCCCACGTGGTGACCACACGACCCTAACACCTACACCTATTGTCGTGGTCATTTTATGACCAGGTCAGTATATAATGCTGACCAGTAAATATATCCCGATTTCATTCTAATGTCTACAACAACCGGCCATTAAAACTTAACCGACTGTACAGGACTTCGACGGATCTAATTATAGGGAAGTGTATTAGCCGAAATGGCCGAGGTAACAGGACCTGGGCATCTTCACAAACGACAGTC
This sequence comes from Pecten maximus, assembly GCF_902652985.1. Classification (NCBI taxonomy): domain Eukaryota; kingdom Metazoa; phylum Mollusca; class Bivalvia; order Pectinida; family Pectinidae; genus Pecten; species Pecten maximus. The sequence continues at coordinate 20,611,884 of NC_047032.1, read as the reverse complement.
ATAAAGATATCAATCCGCGCCCACGTCTCGCGGAAGGATCTACAAAGGTTGTAACCTGACCTTGTTACAATTCTATTGACGCGGGCAGACGTCGAATTAAACGTTTAATTGACATAAAGATAACGCGCTCGAGATCCTTTACATTTAATTAAGACATTATCCGCAATTTGTAAAGTGTTTGATCCTCAAATTGTTATAATTTGTCAATTTGATTTTAAAGTGTAAGACAATATGTTAGATTTGATAAGTCATCAAAGATATATATGCGTCTTAACTTCAACAAAGACCATTATATTGATATAAAAGTTTGAAATATAAATCAAAACAATGCAGCAGTGCGCATGCACGGAACATGATATGGTAAAGTATGTGTCATGTCCATCAGCAGCCGGACATAATGACGGCGCCGAGAATATACAGGGATGTATGGACACACGCCTACAAGGGCAGATCAACAGGACTATCGGGGTCAGATATTGTTTTAATTAAAACATAATGATAATTTAAGTGCTTAAATAGAAACTTCGAGACGTTATTTATTTTTTTTAATTTTTAACCACTTACACAATTTTATTTGATAATTGTTTAATGATGAATTATAGTGATTCCCTACATACTGCAAGGTAGACTTGTTAAGTGTGTAGACTTACATACACATTGTCAGTAAAGTCTCGTCATGCGCAAGTCAAAACCTGAATGACATAATTATAATCAATCCTTACATTACACTTAGTTTAAACTGTGTTTTATTTGTCAATTTCCATCTAACGATATGTATACAACATCTGACACCTATAATTTATCATCAAAATTCATATGGTTATATTGTTTAAATATATACGCAATAATATGAAAAAATGGTTCACCGTTATATAATAATATGAAAAAATGGTTCACCGTTATATCCCTTAAATCAAAAGGAAGACAAACGTGAAAATGGGATTTGCTGCTTCCATCTGGTTGTAGATACATATTTGATATGGTATTAATCTAAAATACATTACATTTATCAAATTTGTTGATGATTCAGTTTCGTTTTGTATTTTTATACTTCATCGATATAATCTTCCTATATCAGGACGGATTTGTCGAGGAGAATACGTGATATGCATCGTATTTGATTTGTGTTCAATTAGAAATTAGATCTGTACATGATGATAATATCAGTAGCCAATTACCAACAACAGGAATGGATGTCGTAATTCTATAATAAAAGTCTTTACCAACAACAGGAATGGATGTCGTAATTCTATAATAAAAGTCTTTACCAACAACAGGAATGGATGTCGTAATTCTATAATAAAAGTCTTTACCAACAACAGGAATGGATGTCGTAATTCTATAATAAAAGTCTTTACCAACAACAGGAATGGATGTCGTAATTCTATAATAAATGTCTTTACCAACAACAGGAATGTATGTCATAATTCTATAATAAAAGTCTTTACCCAAAGAAAACCAACTACCAATTTGTAGGTATATTACCTGAACGTTGGCTACTGCTCGCAAAAATTTACAATTTAATGATGCTTCTACAATAAATCTGATAGAAGAAATATCATTTTGTAGTAGGTATCGCCATCTCCCACACCCTTTGTCCTGGCTGTAAATGACATCGTCCTCTGGAGCGGTGTGGTCAGTGGTGATTTACTACCGAAAATCAGGGGGCCACATGTCCAGTATATTTACTGTTTATGATAAGTTAACATTTCATTTCTTTTGTTTTACCTTTAAAGGGACATATTACGTGTGTTATAGGCTGTCAGTGATACCCCTTCTATACATACACTTACTTCGTACTCTGCATCCCTGATTGGATCCACTTAAACATTTTCAATGTGATGTCAGCATTCTCCAGTTACATTATCAGTTTTATCATATTCAGGTTGAAATATTGTTCATCATAACTAGGTTTAAATGTAAGATAAATCAGAAACTGACTAATGAGGTTAAAAAATAAACAGATAAAAATTGATTCTTACTAGGTTAGGAATTAACAGAGCCGAATTGATTCTGACTAACTAGGTTAGGAATTAAACAGAGACAAATTAATTCTGACTAACTAGGTTAGGAATTAAACAGAGACAAATTAATTATGACTAACTAGGTTAGGAATTAAACAGAGACAAATTAATTCTGACAAACTAGGTTGGAAATTAAACAGAGACAAATTAATTCTGACAAACTAGGTTAGGAATTAAACAGAGACAAATTAATTCTGACTAACTTTGTAAGAGATTAAACAGATAAAAATTAATTCTGACCATTTTTTGTTAGGAATTAAACAGAGACAAATTGATTCCGACTAACGAGGTTAGGAGTTAATTACAGACAAATTAATTCTGACTAACTTTGTAAGAGATTAAACAGAGACAAATTCATTCCGACTAACTAGATAATGAGTTTTAATTACAGACAAATTATTTTCTGACTAATTTTGTTAGGAATCAAACGAAGACAAATTAATTCTGACCAACTAGGTTAGGAATTAATTAGAGACAATTGAATTCTGACATACTAGGTTAGGAATTTAACAAAGACAGATTAAGTCTGACTTACTATGTTAGGAATTAAATAAAAAAAGTATTTAGACAAACGGAATATGTATATAACCAAAGCAGTTATCAGTTTGTAGTAGGTTTCTAAAAATCCATTACTAAAATTTGAAATAGGAAAACATCAAATTAATACACTTATTTATAAATTTAATTTTGCAGTCATTTTGAAATAGGATAACCATTTAATATCAACAATATGTGTGGGGGAAACTTGTCCTTTAATACTCGTCACTAAAACAAAATACAGCTCAAGTGTACACCTTTTATAGATCAGTACTTTCAATATTCAAATAAAACGTAAATACAAGCTACTGGGTAAAACAGATTTCCCTTTGATCCGGATAAATATTGACGGAACCGTCTTGAAAACTCTTGACTCCGACTGTGTAAATAAACGCCAAATCGACAATGATTTGAAGTCTGGACAACTTTTACAGCTCGCTTGTTCTTCCGGTGATTTACAGTGTTCAAAGCTTTATTTGACCAAGATGAAAATCAAATTGTATCAGGCCCCGGTTTCATCGATATTCTTGAATTCAGGGCATTCCTTAACTCAGAAATATCCATAGGAAAGCATTGAGAAATCAAGGAACTAAAATGTTTCCATAAATTTTAAAATGCCGAATTTCATTGACTCCGGTTTCATTGCCTTTTCCTAAAATATTCATTTGGATAGTATTGTTTGATTTAATAAAAAAAAATGACCAGGAACTTTCTTTAGATTCTGTTTTATTTCCATATGGAAAATTTTAGATAAAGGAACTTTTTTTCTGAAACCGGGGCCAGAAGAATTAGTTAAGGTCATATCAGTGTAGAGCTGACGAAACATAATGGACCGAATTGACCAGCTAATCTAGGAGGAGACAACCCTCTCCATACCCGGCAGTCATTGTAATGCTTTAATGTAAATTACATGTCAGGAAAAAAATCAAGTGGTTCAATGAAAATGTTCAATCGAATCTGAAGAGCCAATGATCTGATGAGCTTAAAGTACCGGGGAGACACTTTATCTGGTGTCTGGTGGGTTGGAGTGTTCAGTCATATCTACCTTTGTTTACAGTTATAGGGGACACACACATCAAGTTTTACCTGTACGACAGGTAAGCTGAGAATGACCGACGAGGGCGTGGCCGTGCAAATGGGGAGTAACATCGATGATAAACCGATACATGTTATTAGATACAGCGAGAATTAGCGGATGTAGTACATGATCTCAAATAAGAGTTGTCGTACTTGATTTTTTTCCACATTACAAACTAAGAAATGTTGTTTTAGCGGGAAAAAATAATGTACGATTATAAAGCAATAAATAGAGAATGACTTCTTTCTTTGTTTTACCAGTAATTATTTGTGTTTAAATGTGAGAAAAAAAAGCAAAATAAAACGTTAACAATCGGAGGCAGTATGCTTTAAATAAGGATAGCATTATAAAGTATGCGCTTTGTTTTATGCTGAATTTTATCCACATGATAATGACGTCATTTTGGGGCCACGCTGACCTAATCACGTCAACGCTTGCAATATCGAGCTGGATAACATATATCAAAGATTTGCATCAATCATTTAGGTGATTATGACTTACAGGAAACCCTTCAAATGGGAAAAATGGTTGTCAAGTTTTATTGCATTTGTGTTGAGCATAGATAAAACCTGGCGATCAATTCAAATTCAAATTCATTTTATTCTCTTTTCACATATTGACATGATAACTTGATAAAATAACATTTTCTGGGACTCAATTCGGACAGCAGACGAACAGACAGACAGACAGACAGACAGACATTCTTTATTTCCTCTTCAACAGAGATTTTGTATGTAAAACAATTTACATTTTATATAATGTGATCTGACTTAATATTGAACATGGTAATATACATATCGATTCATACATATATATTAAAAAAATAGATAGATAACTTACGATATATTCCTGCATTATAATTGTACAATACAATAGACTAATTGTAAAAAAACAAAAACAAATATGTTATCTTATACAATAATGGACACCTTATGATAAGAACTTTTATATTAATATTTCATATTTTAAGCTAATTACAATAAAGTCTCCATCTCGTACAACATTACATTGATATATCTAGACATATTTAATAACAGTGCTTTCCCATTCTATATCTGATAAATATACATTTGAGCGATCACCAAGTAAAAAACTACATTGATCTTCATCGCTTAATACTGAACATTTTACATACGATAGTACTTCTATAGCAACACCATCCATCATTTTATCACGACTTAAATATAAACATGGACATTTTTGTAAGAAATGCAGAATAATATCAACTCGGACAGCAGATGAACGACGTTTACAATTTGCCACAGTAGCTACAGCCTGTTATGATATACAATAAAAAGACAGTTTCTATACCTTGGGTGCTATTTTAAGCATCTTTATGACATGTCACTTTTGGTGTTGACGAATCGGTCGTAAGGGCTATTTCGGGTTTAATCTGCACATAATTGCAACATAATTTTGCTTTTCTTTTTTATTTCATAATGTTTTTGTGTATATTGTAATAGAAAAAGATCGACTAAAATCAACCTCTGGGAAAGTGTTTTTGTTCACCCTAATTAGGGTCACACAAAGATACAACTGAAACAAAAATCAATAGGAACTATGGCATTAAATAGATCATTACCATGGATATTGTTAAAAAAACATTCAAATATTGATCATATAAGCTTTTATTATATTTTCAAGACAGAACAAAAACAATGATAATAAATATCAGTATTATTAAAGAGCAAATACATGTATGCACATTAAGATATGGTATATGTATTTAATTATCTTAAATAAGAGGTTTTGCTTCCATGCAATGAAATTTAATAACCCAGCTAGTTGACCTGCGGGCTGATTTGAAAATGCCTGTTTCAAAGTCCATATTAAATAATTTCACAATTAAAGTGACTTGGATTTTCATAATATGAAATGCTCAAGCTGAAATTTTGATGGAATCATTTTCTGTGCATGTTCTGCTAAGAAGAAATTGCATCTTTGAAATCATGAAGTTCTAAAAAATGAAAATGTGTATATATATTTCTCTCGGTACAACTACGACAGGAAATTCAAATCTATATCTTCGGATCACCAACACATAGTGTATATGATACATTGTGCCAATAAATAGATATATTACTTGGCAACACAAATGACGAAGGAAGACAACTTTTTGACTCGTGCCCTGACCGGGCATATATATATACATGTATATGTGTTGTAATGATACGATGCTTATAGTTAGTTTGAATTAAAGCTGAAATAATATCTCTTGGTTTTAGCTAACAAACATTTTCTTTCCTTCTATTATGGGCAATAGTGCAGAGTGTGGGATACAAAATTTTCAAGAATGATTGTTGAACTTCAAATTATTTCATTAAACAAATATTTTATGGTGACATTTCTTGCAAAGTATCACGTAATCGGATAAACTTGTACCAAAAAAGATATTTGCTGTTAAGAATCGTGGACTTAACCATGTTCTACTGTTCAGGTAACATTTTATGTAATAATGTTTTCACTGTTAGAAGTTCGACACATGTAACTAATCTTACGAAAATCAGTATGTTAAACAATTGATGTACATATACATACATAGATATAAAAATCGTTTGCGCATTTCTTTGGCCAAAATTGATACCTAATATTTGTTTGTATCTGCACGTACCATTTGTCATATATGAAAATTAAATAAATGCCATATTTCTAGAAGTTAAATATAAAATCATTTTTCTAGTGGGTTTAGTTAGTGATATTTTATACATTTACAAAGACAACAAAACCCGTTATAGTCAAGTTAAAAGTGAATTTTAAGGCATACTGATAGTTCAGAATAGTTCTTCAACCCACATCGCTTGATTGTAATATCGCACCTTTGTGGTGTGTAAAAGTCAGCGAGAAAGGTTGGTAGGGCTGGAGCACTGTAGAACTTCTTCGGGATACTTTTTTCCACTTTAAATTTAAGAGATAAAATAGAAGTTCAAACTTTAAGAGGATGATAATGATAGTGTAAGGTATGTAACTCTTTGGGGGTGGTAATAGCTGAAAGTAGCTGAAAATACACAACTGCCTATATTCTTGTTTATACTTTGTCGGCACTGTAGCACCTTGTATGTTTTTGCATCATATGTATCTGAACTACGAAAATTCACTTTGTTATAAACGCATTTATTAATATATTAATGTAAGAATGCCATTAACTATTGCATAAAATTTCAATTCCTAAATTTGATACAAGGTAAACAATGCTAACATAGAAATCCCTTTCGGAGCCCCATGCGCAGCCTGTGCATAAGGTAGTATCAAATTCAACCGTAAAACAATGGAGAAGTCAATTTATTTATGACATAACGATGAAAAAGATTTGCATACAAATTGGTAATCGGTGGACGGGTCATGTATAATGTAGAGAGTGGCAAGCGGACCGGACACGGAGATCTCGGATTACGGGACATATTTATCGCGCACGTGGTTTAGCGTGACATGCGTTGGTATCAAGTTACGGAGTCCCAGGTGAACAAATCTACACAGGTTCTACACCAGATGTCTTCTCTTGTATTTAAACATTGTTCTTTACTTTCCATTGCGCACAACATGTTTTACTTTTATCGTCAGAAACCGTATAATTATGTAACGTCAACGTATTTTTCACGAAACTCGCTATCATCAGCTCGAAAATGCTTGTAGTTTATTTTTATACGAAGAGTTTGAAAGTGGACATATGAAATTACTGGACAAAATCTGTAAATTAAATTCAAATGTTTATTGCACAAATCTAATTACACAGTAATTCGACAGCATTACTTACATATACAATACATAACGTTCAACAATACAAGTAGATTATACTGCATACAAACCCTTCCTTATCAGTTCCAAAGACTTTTTATCTCAGAGTTATTAGCTGTCAATATGGAAATAGGATTAACGGTTAAGGGGAAATAACTCCAAAATTTGCAAATATCCAATTGATATATATAGACTGGCCCCCTGTCTCTAAAATATTAAAATCATCAATAAAATTGAGCTTCTTAATTTGGGTCCCTAGGCTATGTCTGATTCCTAGGTTTCAAAATAGGGGCAGATAATCTAGTATTAGAATTTGGCTTGGTCATTCTTCAAAAACAACAACAACAAAAAAAAAAAAAAACAAAAAAAACATAGGGTCTGGTGGCCAGTCTAAGATACAAACACTGGCCGGCCTCTATGACGTCACATCTTTCTGTACACTGACTCAACTGACATATATAACTGATAATTTGTACGATTACGAAGGAATCCAGTGCGGCAAATATGGCCTGAATCGTATTGTGAGGTTTGACTTTACGTAAATAGTGTAGAATACATATAAATGTGCAGTAAATATATTGTATTTATTTACATGCCTTGATATAAAATCCTTCTTAAAATATGAATCCTGTATAATGTTTCTTTAGACATCCTCGAAAATTAGTCATACTTAGGTATTTTTTTTCATGGAATATTTTTAATTATCCTTAAAAATTCATTCACAGATACTGGGAATGGCAAGATGATTCCATCTTAAAAGTACACATTTTGCTATTTTATATCGGTGTGATTTCTGTTTAGTAACAAGACGATATGGTGATCTACCCGGTATGCTTTAAACGACTTTGCTATGTATTTTTCGGCATAGCCGTATAATATTCTTTTGGCCCCGGATTTTTTTGTTTTGTTTTTTGTTTAACGTCCTATTAACAGCCAGGGTCATTTAAGGACATGCCAGGTTTTGGGGGTGGAGGAAAGCCGGAATACCCGGAGAAAAACCACCGGCCTACGGTCAGTACCTGGCAACTGCCCCACGTAGGTTTCGAACTCGCAACCCAGAGGTGGAGGGCTAGTGATAAAGTGTCGGTACACCTTAACCACTCGGCCACCGCGGCCCCGGATACGACGCGACAGATGGCGTTACTGGTCAAGATGAAGTATGTGACTGCTTAATGTAGCGGTAAATGCAAAATGCAGATATGCAGTTAAAAACGAAACAAAGTTTAGATTGAATGCAAGCTTAATAAGTGGATGTGTCTTTTCAAATGACACATTAATAAAATCATATTCCTTATTCAAATGCAGTCTTATTATCACCAAAAATGATTCAAACTGATATAATTATATCTGTGCTGAAACGCATTAATTCATTAATTTATTTCACCAGCAGTTTACGTAATTATAACAACCATCATTAAAGCTGTGCCGTTTAATTTTTTAAAGATATTTCTTGTTACTAATATATTGAGAAGAAAATGACCAGAAACCTTTATCGGTTTAGCCACTTCAAAAGCTCAGTACTCAGACTTTCATGTAAAACGATTATTTAGATAGACAGCCACAAGTCAACACATGTATGTATCTTGTCGATAGACTGTCTTTGTAATAACTTACCAAACTAAATCCGGTCAGGTATGTGGAATCGCGAGAAGATGTCGCTCGTTTGTTTGAACAGACAAAATTGTCTGGACTATAGCCATTTGGTTAGCCTCTACTGTATTCTTTCCTCATAATTAAAATCAAAATGAGGTGTTCCGAAAGGAGCTTGACGAGACGCCGATTGTCAGCCACGAGGATGGATGATAATATTTATAATGATGTACGCGACATTCTTTCCCCGTGCGTAAGCGACAGTGTTTGAGATACCATTAAGATACTAATGAATTAGCTACACGATTGACCAACGGATCAATATTGACTCCGACATTTTTCATCAGGTAGTCTTCGATGAACAATCATAGACAAAGCATACTTAGATTCTCAAGATAGGATTTAAATAAAACATGTATATCCTTGTTGACAGATTTAGTGTCCACGCACATGTCACCATGGCATCCACAACTCATGACATACTATTAAGTAAAATATTTATTATGAAGCTCAATAATTTATTTTGTAATATATCTAGTTCTATGTAACAACTTCACAATTAAGTTTTTGTCTGAAGGAAGGGGGTTTACAATTTGAAATGCTTGTTCCTTATAATTTATATCAAAGTATTTGTGAACTTTGAAATTGTACGTCTGTAGGTTCTGTGAAACGGGCAATGGACATGGTGTATATACCTCACCAGGATATCAAGTTTCATGTTTTTATTCACCGAATGCAATACAGCATAGGTTATACAAATACATAATTCAAGAATCATACTGAAAATTCCTTAAATTACTAAATACAATTTAATTAAATGAACGTACTTTATATAATTACTAAATACAGATTCATAAGATGTTTTCTTTTATCTATTGCTTGGATAAAAAATGACCAAATTTACTTAAAATTTGAACATTTTTGCATGAAAATAGTTCTATATGCTTATCAACACTCGGATGGCTGTAATGATATAATAAACCTAGCTCTGAGCTCTGTATAAGCTGGACATATAAAATACATCTCTTTTCTAAATCATTCACGAAATTTACTTTAATATTTGTTTGGTTTTGGAATTAAGAGATTGTGTCAAATGATATTAAATTTCAAAGCTAACAACAAGGTATTTATAATTTTGGGAAACAGCAAGGTATTTATGAATTTGGCATTTTGAAGAATTATCGAATGCACTATGCAATTCCTGAATAAATATGTCATGCAAGCGTTGCGTATATGTTTTTAAAAACTGTTTTTTCATTTTGAGCAAACCAAACATAGTTTAACCCTTTAGGACAGTGAGACAATGTAGCTGAAATGATGAGTTGCTTGTTGTTATTAAGATATCTCCTTTCAAATCTTCTTTATCCACCCTGCTTCCCGTAACCTATCTCCCTGAACAGGTCTAGTAGTCGTACTGTCCCCGAACATCCCTAAATGTTGAGGACAAACCAATATTACTTGGGAGATAGTGCAATGTTTACTAACACGTATAAAACGTACAAATCATGTCAAAAACCTACTGAGGAAAAGGTACAGTGTAATGTATCATCAATAAAAAATGATCTTTTTAAAAATCGACAAAATAACCACAAAAAAAATATTGAATGCAACATTTGAGGGAAAATAGCGAATTATATCTTAATCCAATCGGGATGTCCCCGGGACGACTAGCTTTCGTGAAACAAGACGAACGCAAAACATACAGCTCATCATTGTACACTGCGTTACTTTATATTCTAAACGGTTGCATGAGTCGGAACAGAACATATAACTCCGTGGTTTACCTTGCACGAGTGTCTAGGGGAAATTGGCAGTTTTTTTTTAACCATTGCAGAGTAAGGGAGATAACTCCTATAACAATGACTCGTCGTTTGGTGATTTGGAGTTGCTTATGTACTATTAAATAAGACAAAAACAGCTCTCCTTTGCTGATATTTGATCTCAGGACATTTCAATTTTAAAGACAGGACCTGTTTTATCTTTAAAATCAAACATAAGACTCCAAGCCGCAGTACAACTTACGACAGGGATTCTCATATAAGCAATTCGAATCAAAAACACTACATGGTTTTTGGCTCGAGCCCTTACCGGGTCTCGAACTCGGCTATCTATATTGATTTGAAAGAATCTAGAGTGATGTGTGGAGATAAGACATTCCAGTCGGTTATTGTTCTGATAAGGATGAGGATTTCCCAGTGTGTGTTCTATGTGATCGAAACTGATATAAATTCGAGTGGAAATTTCGAGAAAAACGGTTCGGCGGAAAAAGTGATTTTTCTGACGGACTTTAGGTGATGCATGCTTTTGAAAAATGATGCAAGCTAAAGAGAGGCACTCTCAGACGTTTAAATCTCCAAAACTAGAGCTTTTTCTTAGTCTGTCGGGCAGCTCTGCCTTGAACCATTTCAATCTTTTGAATGTCATTTTCAAATATGGATCCGCCACCCAGGTTGGGGACCACATTATCTTGACCAACTTTGTATTCTCATCAAATGGGACGGGGACCTCAAAGACATGAACTCAAGTCGGTGCTCAGTTGAGTGATGACGTAAAACCACATGCGCGTGAACGCAGCCTTACTAAATGTAGATAGGTTCTCTGTACCATCATTTCAATAGTTTAGGTATTCGTTTATGTTATTGAAATATGTCAAACAAGAGTTATCAGAGGACATCTTACATGTAGTTCGCCAAGTTGAAACTATGAATTATTTTTTGTAAAGGTCAAGGTCAGCAGGTCCAAAGATGTACAGCCAATGGTCACAAGGAACACACGCGTCAAATATATAAGCTGCATCCTCATTAGTATTTAAAACTTTAACCGATCTGCCTAGGGATGTCAGAGTCAGGGGAATAGCAATAGCTTCACTGAACTTTGTCCCTGTGAGCTAATAACCTCAATTGGTATTGTTGATAAATGAGACAAAACCTATATGAAACCTAAAATTTTAAAATACATACTGTATCTCAGCCCACTGACCCTGAAAATAGCTCATTTATATGAGGAAAATTTATAGCAATCTCTGGTACCTGATGGCAAAAGATCAGGTCTCTGGGTCTTCTGGAAATTAAGTAGAAGATCGGGGAAATTTCAAAAAAGTATTTCGCTCCTTTTACCTTGCGAGTAAGTCAGGGTCATTGTTGTTAGGTAATTCCATAGCACTCCATAGCAGGTACCTACTGGCCTATCCTGAGTATCCTGGGTTTTAAAAACTTAAAGAGGCTTGCCCGCAGAGAGATCAGAAAAATTGGCTAATAGAAAAAGATTTTTTACACATGACAGATTGTTGGAATTGTTGAGTTTTTCATTTCATTTTCCTTATAAAACGCTGAAAAGTGATATTAAAACCTCATTCTTAAATATTATTTATTTAATCGCAACCCGCAATAAGTCTAATTTGATTGACACATCAAAGAAACAAGCACGTGCACAGTGATAACTTCAAAGGCAGCGGCGATTTACAAAGAAGATTTGCCGTTATATTCCATACATTTCCCCCTCAGGTTGAGTTTTAAAACGTCTTTTAAATACATATTCTGTAATTGTTTTCAAGAAATAAAGTCGGAAAGCCTCTAATTTTGTCACATAGAAACGTGTACTGAAGTTTACTTAGTGATCGGAGATGTGCCGTTTACCGGTCCGTCTGCGGGTAAGCCTCTTTAAAAAGAAGATTTTCAAAGGAGTTTTTTTTTAATATTTGACCCATTTGACCTTGAAAATCAAGTTCATCGAGGAAAGTTCATAGCAGTCCAAAACAGGTACCTAGTATAATTACTAACCGTTTAAAAGTATGTTAAAAGTGTTTTCCAGCTAGTCGGTAAAGTTTGTAGAGTGTAGACAATGACAGGTACTGCTAATAAGACTATGCATCAGTTCATTTACTGCCAATGCTGGACGTTCTTTTTTTAGATATCTCCTAAGTCTTATCCACAATGGTGTAACGCTTGTAGTCATGATATTATAACCAGCTTTCCATTACGTCTTGATATTTGCACTTTGAGTGACCTCTGACCTTGGGAAGTACAATTAATACTGCTATGAATTCGAATTTTGGTACCGTTACTTTTTTTAATATATAAGCATAGCTTCGGCATGGTTTTAGAAAAAAGTTCCCAGAGAACTGTATCACGAATATGTTATTTATCTTGTGACCTTAGAAGTGGCTTAGCAAAGCTACCTCCCTCCCCCTATCAACCCGCTACCAATCATCTGCGACCATGGCAACCAAATACTAAACATACATGTACATAATGCAGACATATAGGTTCAATGGTAAAGCAATTAATTAGATAACACCTAAAATTGTAAAGACGACATTACAATTATCATAACAAATATTTACAATGTAACTAATTAAATCACCATTCCTTTGGCGTTATAATTAATAAAATTACAGATTAATTTTCATGTTAAATATTGTATTACTAGTATACACGTGCCATCCTTTAAAACTATACGACTCTTCCCGACTTGTTCGTATCACATAATTAGTTCAATGCATATCTTTAAATTTTCAAGTTTCCCGAAGTTTGTTTATTTGTCAGCCAAATTTGCAAACTCTTCGAAAAATAAACTGCCTCTTTGAAGTTCCGGGAGTGAAGGAGGGCACTCGCATGACATTGTACAACTCTCACGTTACAACGCCACTGTGAAAGCATTGCAGACACACTAGTAAAGGGAGATAACTCGAAGAGACATTATATCATTACCACGATGTATTTGGTTATCATTTTTGGATTCATACCGAAATATATTTCATGGTAATTTAAGGTCACATGGTCTACGATATTCATGTGGAAACATTATGTGCAGTTTTCAGGGAATACGACTCTCAAAATGAATAAATGATTTTGAAAATACCTTACATTGTTTTGGTTTTACTGTAATAATCGTAGTTTTGAGAATTCTCGTCTCCCTTCGGCTGTCTGATAGAAAGAAACGAAGAGAAGTAATTCTGATAAATCAGAGTGTAATTAAGAAGATTTGACCATTGTATCTATTTTGAGAAAATTCAATATATATCAGAATTAATTAATATTAATTCATATTGCTTAACGATGTAGATGGTTCCAGTATCGGTATGGTGGCTGATCACGCGCATCACATGTTGGCGTGTTGGCGCGTGCTCAAACATAGCGAACGGGTGCCATTATTACGTATCCATACGTAGCTCTATAGGGTAAATTTTATTTACATGCGTCTTAGTCCTTTATTTTGACTATCAATGCTATCCACCACATGTATATATATGTCTATTGGTGTTAATTGTAACATGTAAATGTTACCATTTCATTTCATATTGATGTGAGGTGTTCCAGTTCCGAAGATTGCCTTTGTATGTACATGGGAAAGCAATTAATATAAGCTCTTAGCTTGTTTTCCCATCACATACAATATTTGTATATGTATCGAATATTTTGAGTAATGAATACAATGATGTTTAAACTAAGGCGCAAATACGCCAACACGCAAAAGCCCGGACACTCCCCTGTCAAACTCATTAAATAATGTAATGATATTTGATGATAAATTTCTGGAACCTGATTCTGTATCCTCTATACCAGACTCAGTACTTGGTAATTGTTATAATACCAGGGTTTTTTTTTAAATTCGGTACGATATCAAACGCGTTTTGAAAATCGATGTAAATACAATCGACAGGATTTCTATTGTCGAGTGACCTGGTCTATTAGTCAAGAACTGTAAGGAGTTGACGAGTTGTCGATCAGCCCGATATGAATTCTTATTGTTTATTACAGAGAAGTGAGTTGGCTTTCATGTGTTTAAGTAGGTGATTCCTTACGAGTGTCTCCATTGTTTTGTACACAACTGATATGAGACTGTCAGGATTGTAATTTACAGCGAGTGACTTGTTTCCTTGCGCATACATGAGCCTCCTTCCCGACTGTTGGACCTATTCCTGTTTCTATAGTTATGTCAGTGGCACTATACTATTGTGTTGGCCAGCTCCCTGAGAAGTCCTGGGTGTATTTCGTCTTGACCCGGATATTTATAAACATTGAGACTAAATAATGCTTTTTGTGTTTCTTTGCTCGTGGGCATCACGTTTTTCATCTTCCTTTTGACATCTTTTAAGAGGGATTTGAAAAATATCACCTTTGGGCTCTGTCACAAATATACTACTAAAAACATTTGAAAGAATTTCGGCTTTCTCACTGTCTCCGTCTGTTTTTGCCGATGTTGTATTGTTTTAAACAGTATGAAGATAACCTATAGCCAATTTAGTTTGTCACTTCCTATCTATATATTGTCAGATTATTTCGAGTTTTACCTATTGACTAATTCATACTCAAATTGTGTTGCGAGGCCTGCTGAAACACCCACGAAACCCAGGTTTACCCTGGTACCACCAACTGACCCTGGTCAGAAAATAGCTTGCCATGGGACTTCCCCGTGTTTCCCGGGAGGTCTCCGGCACCAGTACCAAAATACAAGTAAAACCAAACATGGCTGCAGTGCTGGCTATACGTATGCGCACGTGATTACGATATGTATTCCAGCCTCGTGTGTGAGTGTGTGTGTGTGTGTGAGTGTGTGTCATAGAGTGTGTAAACAATGTACAGCGAGAGGTATGGCAAGTCCAGTTGTCATTTATTCTTGGAGCAATATTGATCCAGTATTTTACCAAATTATATTAGATATCTTAATATGACAGAAATTGTTATTTTCATTGAATGTACGTGTTTTGTTCCTTTCCAGTTATGTTTCTGTGCTATCCCAATATTCACAGTCGATCCCTATGTCCAAATTGACCACTCGATTTAGTTGGGAATCCCCCTCTAAATTTAGCGCGGAAATTATTTCTAAGTCATCACGTGACTGTTTTGAAATCGAGGCATTTTCATTTATAAACACAAAGTCGAAATATCCCATCTGGGTTAGTTGGATAACGAATTATAGAGTGGTTTAAATGTTAAATAACACGTTCTATATATATTCCGGCACAACTATTTATGTGTATATAAGTGTAAGCACTGTACATATAGTATAGTAACAGTAGCGATGTACTGGTACAGACTGTATAAATATTACTGAGTTTGTGTAAATATTACAGAGTTTGTTATGGTCTACTATCCATCAATCCAGCTGCTTTCATGTTTGAACTGTTCCAATCTATTGTACTGCTTCCCCAGTGTAATTCTAGGATTGTCTTTGACCCATTTGGCCATTATTCTCTTTATTGCGGAAGCTGTTGTCGTTTTCAACCGCAGTCGATTCACGTTGGAAGCCATTTTTGTTTTCAGGTGTTTTGGTTTGTTGTGCTCATGCGTTTTATCGTGTATGTCACAAAATTTACATATCCAGACTATTGATCAACGAATTGTGATAACATTTTGATAATTAATAATTTATGTTTTAATGTACATATATCATCAAATTCGAATGGTTATTGTTCATAATGCTATTGTTTTTAAAGATATACCCAATAATATGAAAAAATACAAAATTAAATTTGGTTTACCGTGATGTCCCTTTAAACCCAAATTGAGCATCACTTATTTTGAATATGTATAATCGAAATCAACGAGTCTATCATTCTAAATTGAAGTAAAAAGTGTTCTCAAGCAACTGATTGAAGTAATACTCGCGGTAGTTATTAGTATCATTCCTGTCAACCTTCTAGGGACAATGTTACCTATTGAACATGTAGTTGAATAATTACCAGACTTAAAACAGTATTAAATAATTCAACAAGGCACTGTAAAAGGACATCTTTATCCTTTATAAAATATTATATTATTAATTAGAAAATCATGACCACATGCTTAGATGCTCAACTTATTAATACTTTAAGGATTTCATTTCCAGTGATATCAGAATCTAACTCTTGAAATGCAGAAATCTTTATATTGTTGTCACACTGTTTAAAAAAATCCGTTACCATTTCATTCTCTTCAGGTTCAGTGAAAGATATACTATGAAAATAATAAACTATAGGACTGTTCATCCAAATTGCATTTAAAAGCCACATACTCACGAAGAAACATAATATATCAATGTTTACAGTTTTCGGACTTGATACATACCTAACAGAAACGGGGAATCCCCCCCCCCCCCCCCCCCCCCCCCCCACACACAATAATAACTGTGGCTGCCGGACCAAGTTTCTCTGAAAATTAGTCCTACAATGCAACGGCGGGTTTTACAGTCCATACAAAATGGCGGAACGCCGCAAACGTGGAAACTGTGAAAACGCAGACAGATTCTGCCAAAAAAGGCACCAAAGTGTGTGTAATCGGCAAAACCCGAGTATTTCCATAGGAAAGGAAAAGATTCGTTGGAACTTAACGAGAGAAGAAAATGGAATAGACTCAAATTCCTATTTTTCCGGACGTCTATTGGATTGCTGGCTAGCTTTTAAACATTGTCAACTTCACCGATCTAAGATTGTATCGATGTTTTGTTGTATGCATATTGCTACATCTTAAAATTTAGTATTTAAATGTAAACTATGTTTGTTTATTGTGTTCAGTTTCCTGGGTATTACGCGAATATTCTGTTAATATGTTTAAATGAAAACATTATTAGACACAGTTCACGTATGCTCTATATGTAAACAACGGCCATGTGTGTAGTTTATGTGTAGTGCACGTTGTTATAGCCTCGTTCTCGGCTCCGTGACAAATCTAGCTTTAAATATAAATGCGGCGAGTTATTTTTATACACTGATGTCTCATGGACTCCCCCGGTCAAGCGTTCAGGCCAGTGGTCATTTTAATGTTGGGAAAGCGTGAATGAGCATCTTTGATTGCCATTAATACACGTTTGCAGCTAGAATTTTAGGTTGTTCGGGAGTATGTGGCTTTAATATCGTTATTTCTTTTCCTAGATTTTCTATAAAAATCCTTTGGGTTGTGTTTTCTCATGTAATGCATCACATTTAATAATCACGTTTCAATCTACATTATGATTTTTTTGTATGTGCGTCTTCTACAAACGAGTATATTACGATTTTCTTCAGATATATCAAAATTGAAATTGAATAATGCTTGTTTGTACTCGGAAAATATATTTCTTTCTTTCTTTTTTTTCTTTTTACATTTTTCATTAAACCATGTTTTATCTTCCATTACTTAACTTTATGATCAAACCTAGAAGCATATGTATACGTGATAGCACTAATTGGAAATAATAATTGGTTCAATTGTCCAGTAAAATTATCAACAAATTGATCAATACCTGGTTAACCCTCTTCACTATAAGTACACGCATTTAATTATTCAGTACGGTTATTTTCTAGTTTCTGCCGAACACTATCTGTATGTTCATCATTCCATGTCATTTTATACATTTACAAGTATCCTCACTTAAATCGCTTAAATAATCAAGAGTTCAACCCAGGTTTAAAAAAAAAAGATTAGTTTATCGCCCCAGAATCATCAGAATAAAACATAAAGCACCACAGCAGTAAGATCAGGTACAGCTTCCAACGTTACAGCATTAAACAGTACACATAAATAAACTTACATACCGTGAAAGATAATTCGAAAAGTAAAAGTTTCAGGGTTCATGTCCGATTATGAATAGTGCTCGAACTATGAAGGTATTGGAACCTCTGTGGTCCTAGACTGAAAAGTCCCAGATTAGCAGTCGGCCGACACAAAAACTGTTAAAAGACGGTTTGTCACACACCCACTATAACAAAGTGTCATACCCTGTGAGCGGGATGGTATCAGAAGCCGGTGAACCCCCGCTTCTTTATATGTTCTGTATATGGCAATATATAGATATAAGGTGGATGTGACGCAGTGGTATAGGTAGGTATTTCTGACTAGGCGATTAGGCGCTGTGGATCGTGAGTTCGAGGCACGGTCAGGGTACGAATAAAATTGTCTTCTGTCTTCCTTTGTGTTACTAATTTGAACAATATAAACAACCCGGTTAAGCCGTTGTTTACAAACCGTTTGGTTATTTCTTGGCGCAAGTGTACTGAAGCATGCCCCTAACGGCTGTAGTCTGTTCCAGTCCCGAGAGCCGCGTATGTTGGACAATCAGTGACATGCCGGGGACAGTATTGACCTTATTGTGTTTTACACTTGATGTGGAACCGTGTCCCTTTTTGGTGTTGTATTAAATTCTGACGAGCTCTCAAAGGAATCACTGTAATTTAATGCCTGAAGAGATATATTGGACTCACTGGAATTCAATAGAAATCACGTGATAGCGCCATTAAAAACCCGTACGCTATACGCACCCGTGTCAACACGGGTGAAATAATCGACCGCAGTGTATGTGTCTGTGAGTCGTGAACAGATTAGCCTATTCCACGTTCTGGCCAGGATTTGAAGGTAAGATTGCCATTTTTTCTACATATATCTGTACAGACCCCAGTCCACCATATTATACAATGTATACAATACAATATACACGTGGTTATAACTAATTGGTACAAGGTCCATTTTGTTTATATGTAATAACTTTACCTCGCGAGTCCAGACATGGATCCGTCACAGTCTATAGTGTATTGGGGTATAGCCGAGTATGTATTACAGTGAGGAGTTGTTACAGTCTATAGTGTATTGAGGTATAGCCGAGTGTATATTACAGTGAGGAGTTGTTACAGTCTATAGTGTATTGGGGTATAGCCGAGTGTGTATCACAGGGACATGATTAGTTGTTACAGTCTATAGTGTATTGGGGTATAGCCGGGTGTGTATTACAGTGAGGAGTTGTTACAGTCTATAGTGTATTGGGGTATAGCCGGGTGTGTATTACAGTGAGGAGTTGTTACAGTCTATAGTGTATTGGGGTATAGCCGAGTGTGTATCACAGTGAGGAGTTGTTACAGTCTATAGTGTATTGGGGTATAGCCGAGTGTGTATTACAGTGAGGAGTTGTTACAGTCTATAGTGTATTGGGGTATAGCCGAGTGTGTATCACAGTGAGGAGTTGTTACAGTCTAAAGTGTATTGGGGTATAGCCGAGTGTGTATTACAGTGAAGAGTTGTTACAGTCTATAGTGTATTGGGGTATAGCCGAGTGTGTATTACAGTGAGGAGTTGTTACAGTCTATAGTGTATTGGGGTATAGCCAGATGTGTATTACAGTGAGGAGTTGTTACAGTCTATAGTGTATTGAGGTATAGCCGAGTGTGTATCACAGTGAGGAGTTGTTACAGTGTATAGTGTATTGAGGTATAGCCGAGTATGTATCACAGTGAGGAGTTGTTACAGTCTATAGTGTATTGAGGTATAGCCGAGTGTGTATTACAGTGAGGAGTTGTTACAGTCTATAGTGTATTGGGGTATAGCCGAGTGTGTATCACAGTGAGGAGTTGTTACAGTCTATAGTGTATTGGGGTATAGCCGAGTGTGTATTACAGTGAGGAGTTGTTACAGTGTATAGTGTATTGGGGTATAGCCGAGTGTGTATTACAGTGAGGAGTTGTTACAGTCTATAGTGTATTGGGGTATAGCCGAGTGTGTATTACAGTGAGGAGTTGTTACAGTCTATAAGTGTATTGGGATATAGCCGAGTGTGTATCACAGGGAGGAGTTGTTACAGTCTATAGTGTATTGGGGTATAGCCGAGTGTGTATCACAGTGAGGAGTTGTTACAGTCTATAGTGTATTGGGGGTATAGCCGAGTGTGTATTACAGTGAGGAGTTGTTACAGTCTATAGTGTATTGGGGTATAGCCGGGTGTGTATCACAGTGAGGAGTTGTTACAGTCTATAGTGTATTGGGGTATAGCCGAGTGTGTATCACAGTGAGGAGTTGTTACAGTCTATAGTGTATTCGGGTATAGCCGAGTGTGTATTACAGTGAGGAGTTGTTACAGTCTATAGTGTATTGGGGTATAGCCGAGTGTGTATCACAGTGAGGAGTTGTTACAGTCTATAGTGTATTGGGGTATAGCCGAGTGTGTATTACAGTGAGGAGTTGTTACAGTCTATAGTGTATTGGGGTATAGCCGAGTGTGTATTACAGTGAGGAGTTGTTACAGTCTATAGTGTATTGAGGTATGTATATATTAAGAACTCCTGGAGACTGAGTGAAAATGGTCTTAATAGCGGGGTGGTCGTAATACTGAGGTGGACCACGTTAACCTTTGACCAACAAGAACGTTAACTCTGTATGGTATCAGTATACAATAAACGTACCACGCGTACCACTTGTTATTTAAGGATTAAACTGTCTATTTTTGGTGTCTATGGTCGATATAGATGCCAGAGCTTTGCAAACAAACGTCATATTGTGCGCTAGCACAATATGAAATGTTTATTTGCAAATCTCTGGCATCAATATCGACCATAGACACACACACACAAAAAACAGTTTAATGCTTATATTTACATTCTCGACATACTCGTTTTGTTATATTTGAAAATTAGCATACAAAATGCCAATATTCAGCGATTTCGTCAATGGGGTTCGACAAATAGAACAGCCTATTTTTTCAAAATTCATTTGTCATGTGCAAACAAAAAAGTTCATTGAAATAATACGAGAAAAACACAGTCTGTTCAATGTTTTTTATTATTATTTGTGTAACAATATTGTATAAAATGTCTTTTTGATACTTTTTTATTAAGTTAAAAAACGATTTATGTTACTTACAAGTAGTTCCGGTGGGTGAATATACAATGTATTCATGCGTGGCATGGATTGATGTCACGTTTTGGGTGTCAATTATATGGTCACATAGACTGCAAATCTTTTTACTTAGTTTATATCACCAAAATGTAAATATATATCCTCAAATGTATGTTATAAAGATCAATGAGCATATGACACATTTGGTGAACATAAATGGTGTAATTACTTGTTCAGGTTTGATAATGAGTATAATTATAGTTACTTTTGTAGAAGCTAGTGTTGAATAGCACCGTACAACTCAAGCATGTTCCTAATCCATAAGTCTTTGTCATCGACCTATCAGTCTATTCACGTATATGCACGCAATATATGTATGGGGCAAGGTGGTCAATTAATATTGTTTTAATTTCACAATCCCCGAAATGATTTCAAAGATAGCACCTGTCACGAATCTAAGCTGTGGTACGTATTTGGAGTTGAATGGTTAAATGCGTCATTCTCCCTAACTGTGTACACACGAGTCGCTGAATATTACAGTGTACACATTCAATACAAGTGATTTGGTAACCGGAAGATGGACTGGAATCCAGCGACAAGATAGAGTATGTCCACTTTGTAACGCTGGTACTGGAGATGAGTTCCATTTTTTATTTGTGTGTAACAACCATAATGTACTCCAGTTGCGTAGTAAATATATCCCAAATTACTACTGCAGAAATCCTAATTACTTTAAAATGAAAGGAATGTTCTCAATCTTTTATAAGAAATTGTATATGAATGTCAGTTTATTTATCCAAAAACTAGTCGAGTTATTATAACACACCTTTATCATCCAGCATTGTGATTATGCAGTATGTAAGCTTTATTATATTAATAATTATATTTATGAAAGGTTAAAATGTATTTTCCCACATTTCCTCTTCAAATTATATTATATTTTGCCTGTCATGCATCCATTCTGTTGAAAATGTCTGACCTCTTGTTATACACTATTAGGTGTGTCTGAGTGAAAATAAAATCTTGAAATCTTGAAATCTTGGTAATAAGTTTACTTTTCTTAAAAATAGATTCTATTCACAATTTTAATGGTTGAATTACTGGCTCACAATTTAATTCATCATATAAAATACACGAATACTTGCTGTAATATTCGGAACCATATCAATCTATACTCATCCTCGTGTTCCTTCCACAGATATCGATCCTCACAGTACACACGGGGCGGACCAATGAGGTAGGTACATACTGTATAGTGGCAGCCTGCTCTTCACAATATTTCGTTTCTCATTTTTGCCTTTCAGACAATTTGACCAATTGTATATATCGTCATCATGTTGGGCTCTGTACGTTTGTCCGTCTGTCCATAGGTCTCTGTGAACGCAACTCCTGCATTTCTGTATGGAGTTTTTACTATTTCTGTATGGAGGTTTACTATTTCTGTATGGAGTTTTTACTATTTCTGTATGGAGGTTTTACTATTTTTGTATGGAGGTTTTACTATTTCTGTATGGAGGTTTTACTATTTCTGTATGGAGGTTTACTATTTCTGTATGGAGGTTTTACTATTTCTGTATGGAGGTTTTACTATTTCTGTATGGAGGTTTTACTATTTCTGTATGGAGGTTTTACTATTTCTGTATGGAGGTTTTACAATTTCTGTATGAAGGTTATACTATTTCTGTATGGAGGTTTTACTATTTCTGTATGGAGGTTTTACTATTTTTGTATGGAGGTTTTACTATTTCTGTATGGAGGTTTTACAATTTCTGTATGAAGGTTATACTATTTCTGTATGGAGGTTTTACTATTTCTGTATGGAGATTTTACTATTTCTGAATGATATTTTTACAATTTCTGTATGGAGGTTTACTATTTCTGTATGGAGTTTTTACTATTTCTGTATGGAGGTTTTACTGTTTCTGAATGTTTTTTTTTACAATTTCTGTATGGAGGTTTTACAATTTCTGTATGAAGGTTATACTATTTCTGTATGGAGGTTTACTATTTCTGTATGGAGGTTTTACTATTTCTGTATGGAGGTTTTACTATTTCTGAATGGTATTTTTACTATTTCTGTATGGAGGTTTTACTATTTCTGTATGGAGGTTTTACTATTTCTGTATGGAGGTTTTACAAATTCTGTATGGAGGCTTCACTATTTCTGTATGGAGGTTTTACTATTTCTGTATGGAGGTTATACTATTTCTGTATGGAGGTTTTACTATTTCTGTATGGAGGTTTTACAATTTCTGTATGAAGGTTTTACTATTTCTGTATGGAGGTTTTACTTTTTCTGTATGGAGGTTTCACTATTGCTGTATGGAGGTTTTTCTATTTCTATATGGAGGTTTTACTATTTCTGAATGGTATTTTTACAATTTCTGTATGGAGGTTTTACAATTTCTGTATGAAGGTTATACTATTTCTGTATGGAGGTTTTACTATTTCTGTATGGAGGTTTTACTATTTCTGAAGGGAGGTTTTACAATTTCTGTATGGAGGTTTTACAATTTCTGTATGAAGGTTATACTATTTCTGTATGGAGGTTTTACTATTTCTGTATGGAGATTTTACTATTTCTGAATGATATTTTTACTATTTCTGTATGGAGGTTTTACTGTTTCTGAATGTTTTTTTTTACAATTTCTGTATGGAGGTTTTACAATTTCTGTATGAAGGTTATACTATTTCTGTATGGAGGTTTTACTATTTCTGTATGGAGGTTTTACTATTTCTGTATGGAGTTTTTACTATTTCTGTATGGAGGTTTTACTATTTCTGTATGGAGGTTTTACTATTTCTGTATGGAGGTTTTACAAATTCTGTATGGAGGCTTCACTATTTCTGTATGGAGGTTTTACTATTTCTGTATGGAGGTTATACTATTTCTGTATGTAGGTTTTACTATTTCTGTATGGAGGTTTTACAATTTCTGTATGAAGGTGATACTATTTCTATATGGAGGTTTTACTATTTCTGTATGGAGGTTTTACAATTTCTGTATGAAGGTGATACTATTTCTGCATGGAGGTTTTACTATTTCTGTATGGAGGTTTTACTTTTTCTGTATGGAGGTTTCACTATTGCTGTATGGAGGTTTTACTATTTCTATATGGAGGTTTTACTATTTCTGAATGGTGTTTTTACAATTTCTGTATGGAGGTTTTACAATTTCTGTATGAAGGTTATACTATTTCTGTATGGAGGTTTTACTATTTCTGTATGGAGGTTTTACTATTTCTGAATGTTTTTTTTTACAATTTCTGTATGGAGGTTTTACAATTTCTGTATGAAGGTTATACTATTTCTGTATGGAGGTTTTACTATTTCTGTATGGAAATTTTACTATTTCTGAATGATATTTTTACAATTTCTGTATGGAGGTTTTACAATTTCTGTATGAAGGTTTTACAATTTCTGTATGGAGGTTTTACTATTTCTGTATGGAGGTTTTACTATTTTTGTATGGAGGTTTTACTATTTCTGTATGAATGTTATACTGTTTCTGTATGGAGGTTTTACTATTTCTGTATGGAGGCTTCACTATTTCTGTATGGAGGTTTTACTATTTCTATATGGAGGTTTTACTATTTCTGTATGGAGGTTTTACTCTTTCTTATTCATCGCTACGTAGGTGTGGGTTAAGTTATGCTTATTTCATATTGGCAGAGGAATATTTCGTTTTCCACAAAAAAAAAAAAAAAAGAAAAAAAGAAAATAAAGGAGAAATAAAATAAAACTCAAAGAGTTGATTTGGAGTACATTATAACAATTTCTCTCTTGTTCACGCTTTAACTTATTCAGTTTGTTTACTTCGTTTACATTATATTTTATTTTTTCTTTTGTTCCTCAGGCTCCGGAATTTTTTTCTCAAGATGCCCGGCCTCCGAGGTCGCAGATATGCTCTTGTATTTCTGATGTTATATATCCATGTATGGATATTGTGTCTAATACATAAGTCGGCCTTGACTGACAATGAGACATTATATATGGACACGGAAGTGACGAAATCTCAAAAACATGTCGTTCAGTTCTCCAGTCGAGACTGGGTAGATAAATCAGAACGCTTAATTCTCATATGGACACCGATGTTTCTGAATTGGTTCTGGACTGACGTTTTACAGAAACAGATGAGCGAATGTACGCATGCGTGCTCGGTCACTTCCGACCGTTCGCGGATTAAGGAAGCGGACGCCGTGTTATTCCATATTTTTGACCTGTGGTTCTGGGTTGGAATGCCGACTTACCGTGACCCTCATCAGGTTTGGGTTGTTTGGTGGGCCGAGCCAACAACTCGAGTCTGGCCAGATCTACATCGGTTCCGTTACACATTTAACTGGACCATGAATTATCGTAGGGATTCTACAGTAGAGGCCCCATTCGGTGTTGCTGTGCCTTTATCAAAGGAGGAAAAGAAGGAAAAGGAAATTTGGTTTAATTCACAATTTTACACGTCTATAAAACATAAAGTTAATAACGTGGCTATCACGAACAGTGACTGTTACGACGAAGTTCAGCGCTACCGTCTTGTTGAACAGTTAAGGAAACACGTACCAGTCGATTTCTACGGTCGGTGTGGCAACCTTTCCTGTCCAAGAGATAACGAGGTATGCTATACCAAACTCAAGAGTTATAAGTTCATGATTCAGTTTGAAAACAGTTACTGTGATGACTATGTTTCAGAAAAATACTGGAATTCGCTGCTGTCAGACAACGTTCCCATTGTCAACTGGAGAATACAACAACAGCATTATCCGGTTATAAATCATACATTCATCAATATATTTGACTTTACCGATATGAAAGCAGCGGGGGAATACATAAAAAAGGTAGCGTCCAATGATGAGTTGTACAGGAGCTACTTTAAATGGAGGACAGAGTATAAGATTATCAAAACCGGTATATGGGCCCAGTTTTGTAATCTTTGTGACGCTTTGCATGATTCTAAGCGGCCCGCTCAGGTCATTGATGACCTCCAGGCCTGGGTGGAGGACGATACGTGTGTGAAAGGAACGGTAAGTAAAGCCTTAAACTCTAGCTCCCAAAGTGGTCAGGATAGCCAATATCGCCATTTAACTGTGGTCTACGTTAACTCGTATCTCGTCTTTTTTGTAAATGTTTCTTTTACAATCCTACTCTTATACAGAACTTGGTCAGAAACATCTGGAAGAAAATGTCATTTTCAACGTTAGTCAATAGCTGAATAATTGCGTGCATCACCATGTATAAACTGGTATCAGATCTTTGTGACCTTCACCCCAATGTCAAATACATACAAGTACACTCTATCTGTATGACCTTCAACCCAATGTTAAATATGTACAGGTACACAAATCTGTGTGACCTTCAACCCAATGTCAAATACGTATAGGTACACAAATATGTGTGACCTTCAACCTAATGTCAAATACGTATAGGTACACAAATCTGTGTTACCTTCGACCCAATATTAAATACGTACAGATTCACAATTGTCATTAATGTGTCTGCCTTACAGGCATGTTACGTTGAACGATTTAATAAATACGAAACACTAACAACATGTAGTGTCGGCCATTGTACTGTATACGGCCTCCGGTAGTTGTTTATTCCGGGCAAGTTCTATTTACACGGTAGTTCATACGCACACTTACGTCCAGTCGTTGATATTTTCAGTCTGTTCCGAACACATTTGTTAAATTAGGATGCAGATGAAGTATCCATTCGTGTTATATGAAATGTCTACGCCCATGCCTAGATCACAATTTATAGCATTACTTGAAACGTTGCAAAGTTTCAAGACCGACATGTCTCTTTTTCAAGCTCTGACTGACTATGTGAGCGAGAATCATGTGCACCTGTACTTATATGTGACGAAATGTAGCGTACACGAGACAGTCACGTCATGTAGCCCAGCAATATGGTGTACACGAGACAGCCCAGCAATATGGTGTACACGAGACAGCCCAGCAATATGGTGTACACGAGACAGCCCAGCAATATGGTGTACACGAGACAGCCCAGCAATATGGTGTACACGAGACAGCCCAGCAATATGGAGTACATGAGACAGCCACATCCCGTTTACTTGGGCGTCTCGGAGCCACAGGGAGATTGGGTAACCAGCTGGGTAACCGTCCCAGGAGCGGACGCCCGCGCATTACGTCGCGACGTCAAGATAGAGGCATACGTATCTCGCACCTCCGTAACAGATTTCAGACGGCAATGGAGACGGCACGTAAAGTTGTCGGCACTCATTGTCGGCCGGCGATATTCTAACGCTTGCATAACGGACAGCAACACATTTGGTGGAGCGTATGTTATGGCATTGACAGGGATATCTAAAGGCGTGAAAACACCTCACCTGGTTAATTATCCATGGTAAAGTTACAGCAATAAGATATCGGGATCAGGTTTTATGTCCAGACATTCTTCCTCTTATCCATCCACGTAACTTACGTTGCTGTAGGACCACACGCGGCTGGCTCCGTGTCACTCGGGTTTTGTCGTGATTTTCTGGCTTAAAACAATGTTCCTGTTTTTGGTCACCATACAGTCCAGATATGTCCCAAATCGAGCATTTGTAGGACGAGCTAGACACTAGGGTTAGGTTAAGTTCGTCAACGTCCTATATAACGTCGCTCAAATCACGTAGGCCCTCAAAGGACAATAAACACCTTGATGGGGTCAATGTTATGGAGGGTAAGACCAGCGACTGATTCAGGGGATGGGACACACGTTACTGATTTGGATCAGGAAATGGCGTAGGGTATCCTTGTTTAACGATATTCAAACAAACGCCGTCTGTGATAGGACAACAAAAATCCTCAAAATGTATTCAATAATGATGAAATAATCGAGAAACCTACACCATGAACACATCATCAAAGGATCATGTAAAAAAATAATTATCTGAAATAATCTTAATGTTTGTGTGTTTCTTTTTCCGCTAGTATTCCGCTCATTAAAGACAATGAAGTCAATTGGCAACCAACGCGAGTCGCTATTTAAAAAAAGGTGTACATTAACTACTATCGTCATAACGGCTTCTAAACAGATCAAATGCCATGTCGTTATGTCTCCCCGTGCAAACAAAGTTATATAAAGTGTAAGACTGTTCAGCAATCCTCCAGTGTCGGTTGAAGAGTGCGTTCTATTTAGTGACATACTGGATGACTAAGCATCCCACAGTTATCCGGAAGTCGAAGAAATGACTAAACTTATACATGTACCTGAAGTGCTTGACAAACTGAAAGACAGAAGATGGAAAACGTCGTGTTAGATTGCTTCTTCCACAGAGAATGATTTACTTCCACTTGCCAACATAGCATTCCCTCTGTGGATGGGTGCTGTGAAATGTTTGATTTAGTTAACACGTGTGTCAAGCGTTAAAAAAGTTCTGGAAATTGGGCTGTATGCGAGTTGGTGAGAAGTTTACTCGATTTATGGGTCGATTTAAGAAAATGTTCCAAATACTGTCTAGAGAGTGTAACCGAGGAGTTTACAATCCAGAATGCACTGACATCGATTTCGCCGTGCCCGACACATCCTGCCGAAAAGGAGTAAAATTGTAGAGGACGGATGTGTTATTACGACATTGATTAATGTACACCTCTTTTTCTCAGATGGCGATTCACGTTTGTTATCAATGGGACTGTAATGTTTTAAACTGTGACTTAGGCATGGGCGTTAGAAAAAGCCCTTTTCTGATTCTTCTGCACATGCAGAGTCAGCTGTGTCTTGTCATACTGGAACGTCCTAGAAAGAAGACACAATTTGTATCCGAGATGTGTGGGTGTGAACCACGGATTTCTGGAGTGTGGGTGTTAACAATTTACGTATATATCACAAAACAATTGTAAAATGGCAGATTATTTGGAAACGTATATTTAAACAAATGTATTCCATGTCAGCCATTTCATATAACATGATTGGATACTTCATTTGCATCCTAATTAAACAAATGTGTTCGAAACCAGACTGAAAATATCAACGACTGGACGTAAGTGTGTGTGTGAACTACCGGGTATATCGAACTTGTCCGGAGTGTTTGAAAAACTGAAGCAGGAGAAAACTGGACTGTTTGGTCAAAGATCAATCACAGATACATTGTACAACGGGTACGAGGGGCCTGTAGCGGTTTAAATCAGGACGGTGTAACTACAATGTACCTTAACTGACCTACCGCCGAACCGACGATATTTTTCCGACTAAAAGTGTGTGTGTGATATACCGATGACGTACATTCCTACCCCTGTATACGTTAAAGCCATTATAATAAAATAATGTCTGAAATCAAACGCTGCTAGGTCAATTATCTTGACTACATGGCAAGATCGCTAGGTCAAGTCACCTGACTACATGTCAAGGTCGCTAGGTCAGTCGCCTGACTACATGGCAAGGTCGCTAGGTCAGTCGCCTGACTACATGGCAAGGTCGCTAGGTCAAGGCATCTGACTACATGGCAAGGTCGCTAGGTCAAGGCATCTGACAGCATGGCAAGGTCGCTAGGTCAAGTCATCTGACTACATGGCAAAGTCAGCTAGGTAAAGTCTCTTGACTACATGTCACAATCGCTAGGTCAGTCGCCTGACTACATGGCAAGGTCACCTGACTGCATGGCAAGGTCGCTAGGTCAGTCGCCTGACTACATGGCAAGGTCGCTAGGTCAAGTCACCTGACTACATGGCAA
This sequence comes from Pecten maximus, assembly GCF_902652985.1. NCBI lineage: Eukaryota > Metazoa > Mollusca > Bivalvia > Pectinida > Pectinidae > Pecten > Pecten maximus. The sequence continues at coordinate 20,581,692 of NC_047032.1, read as the reverse complement.
GGTCGCTAGGTCAAGTCACCTGACCACATGGCAAAGTCGCTTGGTTAAGTCACCTGACTACATGGCAAGGTCGCTAGGTTAAGTCATCTGACTACATGTCACAATCGCTAGGTCAGTCGCCTGACTACATGGCAAGGCCGTTAGGTCAAGTCACCTGACTACATGGCAAGGTCGCTAGGTCAGTCGCCTGACTACATGGCAAGGTCGCTAGATCAAGTCACCTGACTACATGGCAAGGTCGCTAGGTCAAGTCTCTTGACTACATGTCACAATCGCTAGGTCAGTCACCTGACTACATGGCAATGTCGCTAGGTCAAGTCTCTTGAGTACATGTCACAATCGCTAGGTCAGTCGCCTGACTACATGGCAAGGTCACCTGACTGCATGGCAAGGTCGCTAGGTCAGTCGCCTGACTACATGGCAAAGTCGCTTGGTTAAGTCACATGACTACATGGCAAGGTCGCTAGGTTAAGTCATCTGACTACATGGCAAGGCCGTTAGGTCAAGTCACCTGACTTCATGGCAAGGTCGCTAGGTTAAGTCATCTGACTACATGGCAAGGCCGTTAGGTCAAGTCACCTGACTTCATGGCAAGGTCGCTAGGTTAAGTCATCTGACTACATGGCAAGGTCACCTGACTGCATGGCAAGGTCGCTAGGTCAGTCGCCTGACTACATGGCAAAGTCGCTTGGTTAAGTCACATGACTACATGGCAAGGTCGCTAGGTCAAGTCATCTGACTACATGGCAAAGTCGCTTGGTTAAGTCACATGACTACATGGCAAGGTCGCTAGGTTAAGTCATCTGACTACATGGCAAGGCCGTTAGGTCAAGTCACCTGACTTCATGGCAAGGTCGCTAGGTCAAGTCACCTGACTTCATGGCAAAGTCGCTTGGTTAAGTCACATGACTACATGGCAAGGTCGCTAGGTCAAGTCACCTGGCTACATTACATGGCAAGGTCGCAAGGTCAAGTCACCTGACTACATGGCAAGGTCGCTAGGTCAAGTCACCTGGCTACATAGCAAGGTCGCTAGGTCAGTCGCCTGACTACATGGCAAGGTCGCTAGTTTAAGTCACCTGGCTACATTGGCAAGGTCGTTAGGTCAAGTCACCTGACTACATGGCAAGGTCGCTAGGTCAAGTCACCTGGCTATATGGCAAGGTCGCTAGGTCAAGTCACCTGGCTACATGGCAAGGTCGCTAGGTCAAGTCACCTGGCTACATGGCAAGGTCGCTAGGTCAAGTCACCTGGCTACATGACAAGGTCGCTAGGTCAAGTCACCTGACTACATGGCAAGGTCGTTAGGTCAGTCACCTGACTACATGGCAAGGTCGCTAGTTTAAGTCACCTGGCTACATGGCAAGGTCGCTAGGTCAAATCACCTGACTACATGGCAAGGTCGCTAGGTCAAGTCACCTGGCTACATGGCAAGGTCGCTAGGTCAAATCACCTGACTACATGGCAAGGTCGCTAGGTCAAGTCACCTGGCTACATGGCAAGGTCGCTAGGTCAAATCACCTGACTACATAGCAAGGTCGCTAGGTCAAGTCACCTGGCTACATGGCAAGGTCGCTAGGTCAGTCGCCTGACTACATGGCAAGGTCGTTAGATGAAGTCATCAGACTACATGTTAAAGTCGCTAAGTCAAGTCGTTTGACTACATGTCAAGGTCGCTAGGTGAAACGTGTTATATTTTCCATTTTAAGTGTTAAATACTTTTCATAGCATTATGAAGCTAAGTTGCTCTAATTCAAATCAGAAGTATCTTGATGAAAAGTCATGGTCGCTGCAGTAACTGTAAAAACCACTATTGTAAAATAAAAACAATAACATAGCAATGAGATAGGTACTACAAGAATGCATACGTTATCGCATGTAAGCAGAACACTTCGCGGATTCGTCGTTTGCACTCACTTGACTCCATTCGGTTAGCTATTGTTCCATGCACCAGCTTTGTAAAAAAAATACTTTTAAACATACGGTATGATGCTGTATCCTAAACTCCTTACACTATATATACTTAGTAAGCCGAAACGCTCAATTAGTATGAACTCTAGCGTTATAGTCGCTTTAATGAGTATAAAATATACAGTTATAGTCGCTTTAATGAGTTTGAACCTACTGCTATAGTTGCTTTAAATAATATGAAATTTACTGTTATAGAGTAGCTTTAATGAGTATGGTATCTACAGTTATGGTCGCTTTATTGAGTATGGAATCTACCGTTGAGGTTGCTTAAAAGAGTATGAAATCTACAGTTATATTCGCTTTAATAAGTATGAAATCTACAGTTATATTCGCTTTAATAAGTATGAAATCTACAGATATACATGTAGTCGCTTTATTATCTACAGATATAGTCGCTTTAATAAGTATAAAATCTACCATTGTAGTCGCTTTAATGAGTATGCATTCTACATCATTATTGATACCTCATGTTTTGTTTTCTTTTACAGCCATGGAATTTTCTGGAGAGAAGGATCAACCGACACATCTTTGATATGGGCTACTAATGTTTGACGGACAATTGGACGGACATATACATTGTTACTGGACTTAAATTAAAACAGACGGACGTTGAATAGACAACTGGCAAGGTATGAAGCGATCATGCAGATTTTCACTGGATTAACTTCAACAAATAGACAACTGGAAAGATATAGGACGTTGATAAGAGGTATCGAACGGGTCAAGTGCATGAGGGGCACGAGACAGTAGCATGAACTACGTTATTGAGGCAATTGGAGATTAACGGCCGGACGTACACTTGTACGGACAGCAGACAAACAGCTGCGTCGATACAATACGGAATCGGGCATACAGCTAAGTCGACTTAAAACTGATGTTGGAACAATGCCGGCAAATCGATCTCCGGGACAGACAAGTGGAAATATATTCCACGTAAAATTGACAATGTTTAACCATTTGGACGAAGATTTATCTCTAGATACTGCGTGACAATACAGACTGCCATTATGTCGAGTTTGATAGTTTGATATACGGCCGATAATGTTAATTCTATATGTCAGTCAGTTATGGAAAAGATCAATATGCTAAGAAAATTAAAATTCATATTAAAACGAGATGATCTACTTAGAATTCATAAAACTTTCATTCTACCTACCTTAGAATAAACTTTGGGATGGGTGTTCAATATCTGACTCTATGAAATTAGAATTAGCTCAACGTGAGGCAGCTCGCATCATAACTGGTTTACCATCTTATATAAATATTTCAGCTCTATATTCAGAAACGAGCATTGAGACTCTTTCTTGAAAATTATGTCTTGTTTTTTATAAAATGGATAGAATTTAACACCAAATTTTCTCCATTGTCTTCTTCCTCCAAAAGTAGGCGATGCTAACAACTACACTCTTCGAACTAACAATAATTACAGAATTCCCCACTACAGACTCTCCCTTACTCCTCCTTTATACCTTCCTCTCTGTGGAATGACCTGGACGTAACTACTAGATCATCTCCTTCCTTGGCAACTTTTAAGAAAACGATATCCAGATCTGATGAAGATAAATATCCAGCTTTTTTAAAATTTTGGTGACAGAAAAGTAGTATAGGTTTCAGAAAGACTAATATTATACATACTTAATTACGACATAGATGTAGTCAATTAAAGTATGATTTGTTCCGTGCAAACCTCATAAACAGTCCCGATTGTAGCTGTGGAAATACATGTAGTTGTGAGAGTGTCCATCATTTTTTCTTTGAATTTGAAAATTATGTAAATTGAAGGGATGTTTTATTTGATCATTTAAGAAACTTGAATATAAATATAACTTTGAATGTTTTACTGTATGGCGATAAACTGTATGCCGAAAATATAAACTTAAATATTTTCAACCACGTGCATCATTATATCAATTCAAGAAAAGATTTTGATATACATATTTACATATTTATAACTATATACAAAATGTGTTGTTATGTAAATCTATTGATATTGTGTAGGCCATTGAATGTTGTATTGTTTAATCTATATTGAGTGCTTTTATAAGTTGTAAAAAACTTGTGCCCTATCCTTTTGTTCAAATGACAATAAAATAAGTTTAATATATATATATATATATATATACATTGTATATACGCCCGTTCAGCAACCTCGTGCGGTTAAAGTTTAGGTTTCTTCAGTGGTCTACATTTCAATCAGGTTATGCGTTAATTTTTGACATGTATATTAATATGGGCCTAACGACGTCATTATTGATTCAATTATGGAAAAAAAAATGGAAATTTCTCGGTGAAAGCCTTGGTGTATGTTTTCCTTAGTTATGTACGGTTCTATTGTCCTAATTTTTGGCGTAGATGTTCCGGTTGAATCTACAATTTTCATATAAATAAGGGAAAAAAATCTTAGTTTTTTTCATATGTGAGTCTTAACTTTTTTTTCAAATTTTAGTTTGTTTGCAAGTTTCTTCAGTTCTGCAGTTCAGTCAGAACATGTGTTATTGTCCTAATTGTTGGCATGGATGTTCATGTGGGGTCTAGCAAGGACAATATGGATTTAATTTGTTAAGATAATTAGTCTGTTTTTAAGATTTACTGTTTGTTTCTCTGGGTTGTATCTAAAGCGGATTCAGGGTAGGTTACCCACGAGTACGATTTTACATGTAGGTATTTATGAATGTTATATTCTTTGCAGCATTTTTATTTATTTATTTATTTTTTTTTTTTTCATTTTTATTTTTATTTTTTGAAATTTTCTCTTTTACATGTAATTAAAAAAGATTTAAAAAAAATGCGCGTCTCTGATTGCTTTGTTTACTGATCTTATAATATGGCCTGATCTGGATGATCAAGTAACTATATATACATTACGTGTCCCTGTCCGAGCCACTCAGCTGAAAGGCCTTAGCATGATTAATAATCAGTCGTCCAACCATTCCATGTAACTTCCTGGCTGTCAATTAAAAAAAAACCGAACAACAACATCACGTGTATGGACAGTTTCCACGACAACAACGTTATTCCCCTACGTGACGTAATACACACGAGATGTCAAATACCCCTGGCACGTGGTCAATCAATATGTCATATATCATGATCACCTACCAACATGTGACACAATGTATTTACACGTAAAAATAACAGAACAGTAGTTAGAGTTATACAATTCTAACAGAACCCGACAACAACTGAATGGTCAGATAATGGATATTGTATTCTGACGAATTATATACTGACCAATGGAGGTAATAGATAGTGTATACTGACCAGGGGAGGTAATTGATATTGTATACTGACCAGGGGAGGTAATATATATTGTATACTGACCAGGAGAGGTAATATATATTGTATACTGACCAGGGGAGGTAATATATATTGTATACTGACCAGGGGAGGTAATATATATTGTATACTGACCAGGGGAGGTAATATATACTGTATACTGACCAGGGGAGGTAATATATATTGTATACTGACCAGGTTAGGTAATACATATTGTATACTGACCAGGTTAGGTAATACATATTGTATACTGACCAGGGGATGTAATATATATTGTATACTGACCAGGGCAGGTAATGTATATTGTATACTGACCAGGGCAGGTAATACATATTGTATACTGACCAGGGGAGGTAATACATATTGTATACTGACCAGGGGAGGTAATATATATTGTATACTGACCAGGGGAGGTATAACATATTGTATACTGACCAGGGGAGGTAATAGGCATTGTTTATTGACAAGACGTATTGTATACTGATCAGGGGAGGTAATATATATTGCATACTGACCAGGGGAGGTATAACATATTGTATACTGACCAGGGGAGGTAATAGGCATTGTTTACTGACAAGACGTATTGTATACTGACCAGGGGAGGTAATATATATTGCATACTGACCAGGGGAGGTATAACATATTGTATACTGGCCAGGGGAGGTAATAGGCATTGTTACTGACAAGACGTATTGTATACCGACCAGGGGAGGTAATATATATTGTATACTGACCAGGGGAGGTAATATATATTGTATACTGACCAGGGGAGGTAATATATATTGTATACCGGCCAGGGGAGGTAATATATATTGTATACTGACCAGGGGAGGTAATATATATTGTATACTGACCAGGGGAGGTAATATATATTGTATACTGACCAGGGGAGGTAATATATATTGTATACTGACCAGGGGAGGTAATATATATTGTATACTGACCAGGGGAGGTAATATATATTGTATACTGACCAGGGGAGGTAATATATATTGTATACTGACCAGGGGAGGTAATATATATTGTATACTGACCAGGGGAGGTAATATATATTGTATACTGACCAGGGGAGGTAATATATATTGTATACTGACAATGGGAGGTAATATATATTGTATACTGACCAGGGGAGGTAATATATATTGTATACTGACCAGGGGAGGTAATATATATTGTATACTGACCAGGGGAGGTAATATATATTGTATACTGACCAGGGGAGGTAATATATATTGTATACTGACCAGGGGAGGTATAACATATTGTATACTGACCAGGGGAGGTAATATATATTGTATACTGACCAGGGGAGGTATAACATATTGTATACTGACCAGGGGAGGTATAACATATTGTATACTGACCAGGGGAGGTAATATATATTGTATACTGACCAGGGGAGGTATAACATATTGTATACTGACCAGGGGAGGTAATATATATTGTATACTGACCAGGGGAGGTAATATATATTGTATACTGACCAGGGGAGGTAATATATATTGTATACTGACCAGGGGAGGTATAACATATTGTATACTGACCAGGGGAGGTAATATATATTGTATACTGACCAGGGGAGGTAATATATATTGTATACTGACCAGGGGAGGTAATATATATTGTATACTGACCATGGGAGGTAATATATATTGTATACTGACCAGGGGAGGTAATATATATTGTATACTGACCAGGGGAGGTAATATATTGTATACTGACCAGGGGAGGTAATATATATTGTATACTGACCAGGGGAGGTAATATATATTGTATACTGACCAGGGGAGGTAATATATATTGTATACTGACCAGGGGAGGTAATATATACTGTATACTGACCAGGGGAGGTAATATATATTGTATACTGACCAGGGGAGGTAATATATATTGTATACTGACCAGGGGGGTATAACATATTGTATACTGACCAGGGGAGGTAATATATATTGTATACTGACCAGGGGAGGTAATATATATTGTATACTGACCAGGGGAGGTAATATATATTGTATACTGACCAGGGGAGGTAATATATATTGTATACTGACCAGGGAGAGGTAATATATATTGTATACTGACCAAGGGAGGTAATATATATTGTATACTGACAATGGAGGTAATATATATTGTATACTGACCAGGGAGATGTAATATATATTGTATACTGACCAGGGGAGGTAATATATATTGTATACTGACCAGGAGAGGTAATATATATTGTATACTGACCAGGGGAGGTAATATATATTGTATACTGACCAGGGGAGGTAATATACGTATTGTATACTGACCAGGGGAGGTAATATATATTGTATACTGACCAGGGGAGGTAATATATATTGTATACTGACCAGGAGAGGTAATATATATTGTATACTGACCAGGGGAGGTAATATATATTGTATACTGACCAGGGGAGGTACAACATATTGTATACTGACCAGGGGAGGTAATATATATTGTATACTGACCAGAGGAGGTAATATATATTGTATACTGACCAGAGGATGTTATACGTATTGTATACTGACCAGGGGAGGTAATATATATTGTATACTGACCAGGGGAGGTACAACATATTGTATACTGACCAGGGGAGGTAATATATATTGTATACTGACCAGAGGATGTTATACGTATTGTATACTGACCAGGGGAGGTAATATATATTGTATACTGACCAGGGGAGGTAATATATATTGTATACTGACCAGAGGATGTTATACGTATTGTATTCTGACCGGAGGATGGTATGGATATTGTATTCTGACCAGAGGATGGTATGGATATTGTATACTGACCAGAGGATGGTATGGATATTGTATACTGACCAGAGGATGGTATGGATATTGTATACTGACCAAGGATAAATGTTATGGGCGTCCAACCATCAATATCGGTTTGTATGCACAAATAAATGTTGACAATAAACTTGAAATTCACCCATTATCAAAACGTATACTTGTGAAGTACATGTGGCACTTCTGTCGTTTCGTTGAGAACTTTATGTCAGGTGGATCAATGCGAAAACGGTCCTGCTGGCCACATTTACCACCTACCATATTCACCAGACCTAAGTCTCTGTTTACCGCACTAAGTGCTGCATCACTGAGATAAAAGAGTCGTTTTCGATTAGTGTTTTCCACGGACTATATTTACATTACAAAACAACGTTACTATAGAGTGAGGTGCATGTACATACAGTTGTACCATTGTTTCGCCATTCCAAGTTAACGTTGTTATTAGCGAGATATTGATTGTTTTTCTTTTCATTATTTTCATTATCAATGACGAAAACACGTGAATATTCAAAAAAATAAGTTTCAAGCTGTTTAAAGATAAGTGTTAATATATAGTGTACAATGTATATACATATTGATTACGTTTTTTTCCGGTGAGCCGTCATACCATCAGTTACTGAGACACGGCTTGATAGAGTAAATATAACAGACAACATGCAAGACATCTTTCTGGAAGAGCTGAGATTACATCAGAAAAAAGACGATATTTATAGATATATAAACACACACTTTCTAATATCTACTCTATATGTGAGATTGACAGTACTAGTGTTCCGATATTTACTACACGAGGTGAGTGATGGCCATCATCAAGGAACAATTCTACTAATGTAATAAGAGTTACCTCCCTTTATCCATATTTTGCATACTACATTTTGTACATCACTGGACCTGAGATGTTTTCTAATTAATTACAATAGGCCTTCGGCGGTTAATTATCCACCGAGGTATTCAGTAATACAAACATAACTATGTTGGCCTTTGTTTATCTACTAAGCGTGTGTAACAGTTCCATGTCTGTATGTGATTGTTTGTTATTTACTTGTGTCTTGCGAAAGGGCGGATTGTCTCGAAAATTGGACAATTTACTTGTCTACGATGTCATTATTACTACATTATACCATACATGTATATAGGCGCTCGTAAGTCGATTATGACCGTATATCAATAAATAGTGCCTCGTTAGTCGGCCATAACATGATGTAAATGTAAAGGGTTCCTCGGCTATGGCTGGATATAAATATAAAGTGTCTCGTTAGTCGGCCATGGCTGCATAGGGATATAAAGGTCTCGTTAGTCGGCCATGACTGGATGTAACTGTAAAGGGTCTCGTTAGTTGGCCATGACTGGATGTAAATGTAAAGGGTCTCGTTAGTCGGCCATGAGCTAATGTAAATATAAAGGGTCTCGTTAGTCGGCCATGACTGGATGTAAATGTAAAGGGTCTCGTTAGTCGGCCATAACCTGATGTAAACATAAAGGGTCTAGTTAGTCGGCCATGACTGGTGTAAATGTAAAGTGTCTCGTTATCCGGCCATGACTGGATGTAAATATAAAGGGTCTCGTTAGTCGGCCGTGGATGGATGTAAATGTAAAGGGTCTCGTTAGTCGGCCGTGGATGGATGTAAATATAAAGGGTCTCGTTAGTCGGCCGTGGATGGATGTAAATGTAAAGGGTCTTGTTAGTCGGCCGTGGATGGATGTAAATGTAAAGGGTCTTGTTAGTCAGTCATGGCTGGATATAAATGTAAAGGGTATCGTTAGTCGGCCATGGCTGGATGTACAAATGTAAAGGGTCTCTTAGTCGGCCATTAATTTGATGTAAATATAAAGGGTCTCGTTAGTCGGCCATGACCTGATGTAAATATAAAGGGTTTCGTGAGTCGGCCATGGCTGGATGTAAATGTAAAGGGTCTTGTCGTATCTCCAATCAACTTTCTTTTAATCCGAATGGTATGACCCGCGAACACTTGTGTTCGACCATCAGTTCTTGTGCAAGGTCGCATTTTAACCAATTTGAGAAATAAGGTCACTGTTACTATAAATAGAAATCGATATCCTCACCCTGTCAACTTTTTTTTAATGCGGATCTCATGACCCTCATAAACCAGTGCACAGCGACATGATTGTTTGTTTGTTTTATTTTCTCTGTTTGTTTGGTTAATCGTCCTATGGACAGTCAGGGTCATTCTTAGTCGGAGACTCTCCGTAGTAGTTGGTTACTACGTCACTGAACAACATACGGGAAACCCGTTTAATGTCACCAAGAGAAATAAGGGTAACATGTCTTGCCAAAGAACACAACCGCGACAGAACAGACCTGCCTATTGTTAAGCTTCCCGAGAAACAAAAACCCGACACTGGTAGGGAGCGTCGGACAACACACCTCGGAACTCCACCTGTCCAATGATCTAGCCGACAAAGCTGTCGCGGCCGTCAGATCACTCCTTCTGCGATTCAACCATCTTGAGTTAAGATAGAGTAAATGTTACCATAAATAGAATTTGATATCCTTAATAAATTAGGTCATTGTTAATATTGTAGCGGAACTGGACCGGGTCGATCATCGGCGACCAGGTACATGTAGCTCAATCGGTAGAGCATCCGGCTAGTGTTCGGAAGTCCCGGATTCGAACCCCGGTCTGGCCGTGCATTTTCCCACTCCTATTAGACTATAGATATCACTAGGACATTCTCTCGAGAAACTTAATACACCTGTAACATTTCTGATTAGTCTCGCGTAAGGGGATTAGTAGCCTTAACCATATATCATCCAGGTGCATGTTCTTAACTGATATTATGATCAATATAATGATAAAAATGATCGTATCACACCATAACGTGTACTGTATTACTATATTATACTCTACTGTAACATCTTGTAATGTACAGTATTGAATTGCATTGCATAGTGATGTATTGTATTGTGATGTACAAATGTATTTGTTTTGTATTTTAATGTATTGTAGATTGTATTTTGATAGACTTATTGTATTTTTGTGATGTATTGCATTGTAATGTATTGCATGGTACTGTGAGGTATTGTATTTTTATTTATTACATTTTTACCAGTGAAATATCAAAAATTATTCATTCTATAAAAGTGATATTTATCATATTTGCTGATTTGACCAGTCAAATTAACGATTAGCAGCTGGACAGGGGGAACTACTTTTTTTAGGGAACTGTAGGCCTAGTTAGCATATGGGGTAAGTTTTTCGTTGATAAAAAATGTAATAAACAGAATATGCAGCACTCGTGAAAAATATCAAAATATTAGCCCCACTCGTGAAATATATTTGGTATTACTGAAGACACTGTTAGATATCCTCTATATATTGTATCGTAATGTATTGTGTTATAATGCGATGTATTATATCGTGACGTTGTGTATTGTATTGTGACTATTGCATTGTATGGTGATGTGTTGTATTGTATTAAATTGTGATGTGTTGTATTATATTGTATTTTTTCCAATATAATTGTATAAACCTCGCTGGTTCAATGATATAAACAGGATAATGCTAATATATTTGGTGGTTTTAATTATGTACATTATGTTGATAATTAATGTCATGTCGCTTGTCATGAAGTGATAGTTGTGGCTACGCATATTCTGATTACGTCATCAAGTTGGGGGCGTCTTGACAAGTACACATGATATAAGATGTTGATAAACACGTCACTACAGTACAATACCGGCTGATGTCCGGAGGCATGGGAAGATAATGTTTTCATGATATAGGGGGTCTGACGTCAGATGATTTCCTCACGTTTCTGAAACCATTCTCCCGATATAAGAAGGTAGCACATATTATTTTTAGATAGAAATAAGAATTTCCACGCCCACCTTCTACCTAACAGGACAATCGGTACAGACACGTAATTTAGATGTATTTAATCTGTACCAAGTGGTGATCCTTAGTCTAAGGAAGTTTGTGTAAGCCATTCTTATAAAGTATCCCCTGAACACAGTATCTATTCTTATACGATGGCGACAAAGTCATAAATGATAAGACTTAAGTCGTTGTAACTTTGGGCTCAGCCTCTAACTGATTTTAAAGATGGGTTTCTTCGTATTTACTACAAAACTGTACCATAGTGATACAGAAACAAATACTTTGAGGATATTGAATGGTTTCTCGTTTAATATAACATATATTTCACGAGTACATGTATGACAGAATATCGATGTTATATTATATATATATTAGTTTGATAAATTTCTATATTTCACTGGCAAAAATGCAATAAATTTCTATATTTCACTATATTGCTCTTACAGCGAGTTTCTTCACAAATGTTGTTTTAAAACTTGATAACATAGACAATTAAGGAAAAACGCAAAAAAAAAAAGAAAAAAAAAGAAGGAAAATAAAATATCCACTTAACAAAATAGAGCGCAAATCCGCGGGAACCAATATTTAATGTTAGTGAGGACCTATATCGAATCATTTAAGTGTATACAATGATGGAAATCAACAAGTGTTGTACAAGCCTTAAACTACATGTGATGGCTTCTAGTCCTCTATCAATGATGCCCAGGTTTAGTTAATTTCTGCAGAAGAATAGCTGACAGACAGATTGGTAAGCCTTTTTATGCAATCGTGTGACGTCATCAAAATACATTTGAAAATTTTCCGTCTTTTACATGAAAAATCGTAACAATCAAACCACTGAAAATGTTTGCTTCAAACCAAATTTAGTTTTTATATTAGATATATGAATATATATGAGAACAATATGTGATGCTGTTGCTGTACTGTACCATCAGTTGTTAAGACTGTTTATCTGTGGTATATCTCATACCAATAACGTCACCATATTTATTGAAATGACCGTATAACGCTACATATCAGTTTATTAACCTACGTCATTGTGTGATAAAGCGTTTTAACTTTACCGTGACATCTCCTTTTGTTTCATAAGTAATTCCAATCCTATTTCCTCAATCTGTTGTTACCATACTGAGTAAGTCTAGGGAAGTATGGTATACTGTAAGTAGTAAGTAACGCGATTTACTTGTGTAGTAACACGGTCATCTCTGCACGCGACTGTCGACCTACAACATTCCATCAGATCAAGGATTCATCTAAATCGGATAAAGTTATACTGTCAATAGTGAGCACCTGAAGGGCACGAGGACAACACGCGAAGTGTACATGTCCTAAAGATTGTAAAGAAGGGGACTTCATAGCTGAAATTATAGTCAACATAATATAATCACCACAATATAGTCATCATATTAAAGTCACCATAGCATAATCGCGGTGGCCGAGTGGTTAAGGTGTCCCGACACTTTAACACTAGCCCTCCACCTCTGGGTTGCGAGTTCGAAACCTACAACTGTACGTGGGGCAGTTGCCAGGTACTGACTGTAGGCCGGTGGTTTTTCTCCGGGTACTCCGGCTTTCCTCCACCTCTAAAACCTGACCTGTCCTTAAATGATCCTGGCTGTTAATAGGGCGTTAAAAAAATAAAAAAAATATCATAGTCATCATATTATAGTCAACATATTATACTCACCATAATAAAGTAACCAAAACATAGTGATCATATTATAGTCATGATGTTATAGTGATCATATAGTGATCATATTATAGTGATCATATTATAGTGATCATATTATAGTCATCATATTATAGTGATCATATTATAGTCATCATATTATAGTCATCATATTATAGTCATCATGTTATAGTCATCATATTATAGTCATCATAACATAGTCATCATATTATAGTCATCATAACATAGTCATCATATTATAGTCATCATAACAGTCATCATATTATAGTCAGCATATTATAGTCATCGCATTCATTTTTATAGGTAGGGTACGAAGTACCACACATTAATTTATGAAGTCATCAATTACCGTTTCATATGTTAGAGTTAATGTCAATGCAAATTGATGTGACCAAAAATCATTCTCTGCGATATTCATGAAAATATGTACAAGCTTGTTTCAGAATTGAATGATATTACGGTATAAAACAAGCTATTTTTTAAAACGCGCGCTGTGTGGGAATGTTGTTTCTTTTTAACTTTGATAACAAATATGGTTTCAAAGGTTCTTAATTTTACAGTTATGAAGCAATCTTAATATGTAAAAAAAAAAAATCAGTCAAACATTTTAGAGGAAAATACTAATACTTTGGTACATAATTATACAGGTGATATGGTGAACAAGCTACACACATTATTTACATGTACAATCACTGTTATACGAGTATGAAAATGCGTCTCTGTTTCAAAATGAATGCACGTGACAATATAAACAAACTGTATCAAGTTATCCATTGTTTATAAATCATTTCTTCAATGACATTACGGAGGACCTCTACCGTTATCGGGTAAACCTTACACTCATAATGTACTTTGGAATCCTTACTGTTAATTGAGAAGTCAGGAATTTACAAGAGACTGACGTACTTAATCTTTTTCTGTGGTTTATGAAATGTTTATCGTATTCCCTCCGAAGCATGTTGGGAAGGAGGGCCGCGTAGCTCTCTCTGGTCACACACACCTCCCTGTACCTTTTGTGCAATGATCGATTAATTCAGAGTTATGTCCCTTTGACAAGACTTGACGACGCTGACCGTTTGCCAACTATTTGACAGTTCAGCAAAATTGCAGTCGTGTCGACTTTTTGTCGGACTTTTAACGGAGTATTGACACTTTTATTGAACCAACAAATCTAACTGGTTTGCGATTAATCGAAATCTATAAATGCTATTTTACCATATTTAGGCATAAGATTCATAAAGGTGTGGCAAGACATACAGGTATTACAGTATACATATTATTGTACGAGACGTAATGGGTTTTCTTATAGTACAGATTGATACAGTATAAAAGTACATGGTTACATAATTTTGTTGTAAAAAATGAAATATGAATTCTGATCCGTGTAGATAAAGAACAAACCACTTATATGCTAACAAAGCTCGCTTCAGAGGTTTCGGGTGCGGCCATCGGTAGATCCACATTCCATTCACAACATTGACACGATAAGTCGCAGGCTTTCGACAAAATATAGATGATCTCATTTATTGAAAAAAAAAAACACAAAAAAACCACACACAAAAAACAACTGAATTCTGCTTACAATGTAAGTAGCACAAAATACATGTGCATATGTTCAGTTCGGTCCTACGGGAGGACTGATTACAGAGGTGAGTCGACCCTTGTCGGTTTGTGGTTCTCGGGAAGCTGTGAAACAAACCTGTCTGTGCGGCCGTAGTTGTGTCATGGAACAAGACACTTAATTCTTATTGCCCTGGATGGCATGTGACGGGTCTCCTGTTTGTTTTTCAGTTAGCTAGTCACCAACTACTACAAGGACACTCAAAATTACCCTGGCTGTCCACGGAGAGATAGACCCGGCAAACAAAGATCATAGATGTTTGATATCACTACTTAAATTGGAAATAACCTACGGAGACAACCAAAAGTGCACGCGACCCCACTCCTTTCCACGTCTGATCAGGATATCAAACTACTTTACACAGCTAGGTGACGTATACATGATTTATGCCAATTTAGACCTTGATATAGTCATACTGTACATACAGGTACATGTATGTTTCAAGGAGAAGAGGTCTAGTTTAAATTAATTTGAAGAATAAGATTACGTACTTTTTCAACTATACACTATAGTATGATAACAACAATTTCGTCTGTCCATCGCCTGTGCTGTTGGTTATACAACCTAAGACTTATTTTACATCCTTATTGACAAAACACGCTGGTTTATATCTCGGAATACAGGCTGTTTTATAGTTGTTAAGTAACCGTGAGGGTTTGTCGGACATTCCTAGATCTCTATCTACTCATTGTACGATACAAACTACACCAATCATAAGTCGAAACAATAGACCTTTTTACATTTATTTCATAACTGGAATACTAAGGACCGTCAAATTTCCATTCACCTGTTGAAACCTACAGTACTTGGAAGATAGCCAATGAAGCAAGTGCTAAATGTACATGTACCCATATCATCACTTCTTATATAGTTCGTGTAAACACTGAGTAATTTAAAAAAAATCCTCTTGTCTCTTCTGGCAAATAAATGTGTCTAAACATATTTATCATGCTTCCAATGTTGTTATGCTTAAACGTACAATGTACATATTGGTAGCAACATTCTACGGAACAGAACGGATCTACTCGATTAGTCAGTGTCACGCTATCGAGTTCTTAAGAAGAAAATTATAGATGTAAGAGGAGAGGGCAAATTAAACGACCGGACCGGGATTCGAACCCGGGACCTTCGAACTCTTAACGATTTGAACTACCTGGCTACCGCGTTCAGCCCAGTCCAGAGCCGCTACATAACTCTATCCTTCAACAAATTCTTCGACTCTGAAGACACCCACAAGACCTTAAACTGTATCTTGAGAAGGAAAATACAACGACTAGACCAGGACTTGAACCCGGGACCTCCGAACCCTAGACGGGTGCTCTAACCATTTAAGCTACATGTACCAGCCTAGTCCAGTTCCGCTACATAGATTCTATTTTGTCCTATCAAATGTGTTGAATTCATCTCATCGATTTGGTTTTAAATATATTTTTATTTTAAATCTTTTGTTTTGATCTTTAGAGCGGTAGTAATTTAAGAATAGGTCGCTAATCTACTAAATCTACATACTTAGTATTTATTAGTCCAAATTATTGTACCAATATACATCGTAGGTAATTAATTAATAGTGTATATACTATGGTAGATCTGTATAACATATTAGGCCTCAGTCTGTCTGTCCGGTCTATTGCCAATTAATGACAACCTCGCCAAAATAACTGGGTCACAATATGGGATTAACTCAATTACGAACCTACCTTAGTTCACTTACGTGTGTTTGTTCTTACCTGGGCTAGACGCTATTGTGTCTTGCCGATATTTCTGAATGAAATTAAAAATAGAATTAAACTGCATTTCCACACCTAAGTTTGGTATTTAAATACATAGGAAATATAAACTGATGCCAACAGTGATCTGATACGTGCAGCAGTTCACTTGTATAGTTATTAGTGTTGGTATTATCAAAACAACTTGAAGTTTTAGTACATATTTCGGATGTTTAGAAATGTTAAAAGTATCATTCGTGAATGTCATCTCATGTAATATATCTAAACAAGAAATATCTTTTAAAAAGATAAACGGCATAGTTTTAATGCTGGTGGGTATAATGTAAAACTGTTGGTGAAATAAATCAACGAACGAATGCGTTTCAGCACGGATAATTATATCAGTTTGAATAATTTTTTGGTGATAATAAGACTGCATTTGAATCAGGAATATAATTTCATTAATGTGTCATTTGAATAGATACATGTGCATGCACTTATTCAACTTACATTCAATCTTAACTTTGTTTCTTTTTTAACTGCATATCTGCATTTTGCATTTACCGCTACATTGACCAATCACATACTTCATCTTGCCCTGCAACGCCACCTGTCGCGTCATATCCGGGGCTAAAAGTATGCCGAAAAACACACTTCCACCTACCACGAATCATCATTGACCATGTTCAGCCAACACCTCGTTTGTTTACCTCGATGCATAGACAGGTAAACATGAAATCACCTCGCTACGGATTAGTTTATTTATAAATCGCACAAGGAATTTCCTTATTATCATCACGTTCTGAATATTCTCCAACAGAACGACGGAACGTACCTGTCACGTGGGCCAGAGATGATGCCGCATTAACGGTAAAATGATCTATTCATAGATTATATTCTATTTTTACATCAATTGTACTGGGCATGGTTAATATTAGCTCCTTGTTTGACACGAGTGGTTCCGAATAGCCGTTCCGAATAGCCACTCCCAATAGTATCCCGTAACGTAAAACGACAGCAATGAGGTAGCGTGTAAACTAGCCCGCCAATAAACGTCAGGAACCTGGTGAATGTTAAATTACTGAGTGTTTAGGTCTTACCTTGTTAATGTCCCGTTAGTAAGAATGGTTGTATTAGTGTTATACTAGAGCATGAATAGAGTGTGTGTGTTGAAACCTTGTCTATAATTTTGTAGCATTTTCTGGAAGTACATTCAAACTATACAGAGGGCCCTATATAATCTGATAAAGAACCCCATCATTAAAATACCTCGCTATCTCTGAATTCAATACATGTACATTCCGTTCAATTCTAAAGCTAAATTTCAATTAAATGTATATATATATAAACAGACACAGTACCAATGAAATAAATTTGGTCAATAAATATTTTCTTTATGCTTAATAGAAGAACGGAATTAAGTTATATATTTTTAAGTATTGTTTTAAGATCACAGGAGTAAACACCAACAATTTTGAATGGGAGATAATATCATCTTTTTTACGCATAATTGAACCTTCGTCATAGTATTATCAGTTCTATAAATATAAGACGTGAAGGTTACAAAGTATTTAATTTTCAATAACTTCCTATCTTTGTTTTTGTTTACTTATTAAACCGGATTTATTTTAAATAATTTGTAGAACAATGTTCTTGGTTATTATGTGAATTAGTATAACATAATGAACAGATGAAGTCTACGTCCGCCTCCATTCATTTAATTGATTATTTTTTCAAATTACAAAATTGTTCCGGAACAAATTATCCGGGTTTAAAATAAGGAACTGATAGTAGAAGGAAAACAAATCCCGAATTGAGTTATTTCTTCTTAAATCGTTAACGATTTATTTAAATGAATAAACGCTACATCACAGATAGGTATTAGCATATACACCAGCGGATATGTGGAACACGAGAGACTGTTAGCAGGTACCAAACAAGTGCTTGTGGTTTCGCACCATTGAATAAGAAAAATAATGATTGGACAACTAGCAGTGCTGGCGATGAATCGTTAATGACCATACAATTCTGAATCCATTACAAAGACGAAAGGGTCTGTATGACTACCTCGGTTCCCTTTTGTAGGATGTGACATTACTGACTTAAATCAGTGACTAACTAAGCACTGAGAAGATAGCGAGGCTCGCTCTGTTGAACGAGGAAGCGTGGCTTCGAGATGGCCTCACTTTATACGTACCAAACAATTCTTGACCAACATGATCTTATTTTCTATGTGACACTATAATATTACCCGGATCTTCACACTTACCATCGAGTTGCTGGGTGACAGTTACTTGTAAAATGAGGTTATTTTGTGAAGTCATGGCATCTGTAGGTA
The DNA here is from genome assembly GCF_902652985.1 of Pecten maximus. Lineage (NCBI taxonomy): Eukaryota > Metazoa > Mollusca > Bivalvia > Pectinida > Pectinidae > Pecten > Pecten maximus. Next base: position 20,562,447 of record NC_047032.1, on the reverse strand, counting down.
CAGTAAACGATTTCGTAATTGTCGAGGTATATTAGGCTTCGTGTATGTTAGTTACATAATGATGCCTTACGATATGGGATTTACTGTTAATTAGTCTAGTCGGTAAGTCCTTACGAAAAGAATATTATAGAAATAAGATAGAGACGTGATAGAAATATTGATACACGCGATCACGCGCACGTTACACTAAATGATATGTGGATTGTAGATAAGTGGCTGGAGAGTACAGAACGCTCACTTGTTACCGTGGTAACAGAAATTCAAAATTATGAAACATAAAAGAGACTAAAAGTAGTTATCTATGCATGGATCACATGCAATACATACCGTTTTGATGGCGTAATGAAATCGATACTTAAAAGTGAAGTATAATGTAGCAGTCATATTAATTTCCCATGCACGTTTTCAACATGATAATTTAGAATTTAACCCCAAAACAACATGATAACCTTATGTGTGGTTAATACTGTATTATACTATTATCTATACTAACAGACAATCGGGCTATTCTATGTTTGGTAAGTATGATACAATATTTTCTATTTTCTTTTTATGTTTGTCAACATTTTGTTTCACGGTTTTAACTATAATATAATCTACCCTAACATATAATTTGACGTCGTGTTGACATTATAATACATTGGTATACACACGTCTGTTAACGTTGTGATGTACAGTCCATGTTACAATGGTACGATATTATCTACACTAACAACTATCTCCGCCTCCCCCTACCTACCGTGTTAACGTGATGTACAGTCCGTGTTACAGTGGTACGATATTATCTACACTAACAACTATCTCCGCCTCCCCCTACCTACCGTGTTAACGTGATGTACGGTCCATGTTACAGTGGTACGATATTATCTATACTAACAGTATCTCCGCCTCCCCCTACCATACTGGCCAATCAGTGGCTGCCAGACATTTTATCCTTGGCTCAACTTTCTATACACAGGGGCTGTTTCAAAAATCTATTTTTTCAATTGGTTGGTTGTTCCCTAGTCTACAGTGGTACAATATCTACGAAATTATCTACACTAACAGTATCTCCGTCTCCCCCTACCTACCGTGTTAACGTGATGTACAGTCCATGTTATAATGGTACGATATTATCTACACTAACAGTATCTCGTCTCCCCCTACCTACCGTGTTTACAGGTTCCTGTTGATGAGGACCTGTTCCCATTATCACGATTTCAACTAACAATGTCGACTGCTGAGAGAAAAGATCACAACGCAGGGTTATCGAGAAATGTTGATCAAGACCAAGTGTTTATGTTCGACATCGTGATCCCAGTGGTCTTTAATTGACGTGTTCGAGCTTGTTCATATGCAAGTTGGTTCTTTTTTTACCACCCTTGTTATACAACAGGGATTGGACCTAAATTTGTATGTCGAATGTCGTCGTGACCTAGAATTGTATGCCGGGTATCGTCGTGACCTAGATTTGTATGCCGGGTATCGTCGTGACCTAAATTTGTATGGCGGGTATCGTCGTGATCTAGATTTGTATGGCGGGTATCGTCGTGACCTAGATTTGTATGCCGGGTATTGTCGTGACCTAGATTTGTATGCCGGGTTTCGTCGTGACCTAGATTTGTATGGCGGGTGTCGTCGTGACTTAGATTTGTATGGCGGGTATCGTCGATGAGACAGAAGACGCTTACTCATCCGAAACACATGTCTTAATATCATTTTGACAATTTTCCTGACGTTTTGTCTATCATTTGTTATATCAACGTTAAAGTTCTCCCTACAGGTCTCTATTTTGATAGTTGTATTTTACCCTCGTATATCACATTTAAGTTTATGTTACGGTTTCGTTGGCATGCTGGCTTTTTCTACTTGTTAGTACAGTAATTTGTTTTTGTCTGGTAAGCCCAGAATTACAGTGGTACAGCGACAATGGTATAATGGAATATAACGGCTACACTAACAGTACGACTATTAATATCACTGTCTGATTGGTCGATTAGATTGTCTACTATAAATAGTACGATATGACGAGACTCTTTGATATTTGATACTGAGCATTCAGTTAGATTTTATATATTGATGTAGGATTTTGTTGTAAACATCATTCTAAAATGTACTGACTACATACCAGATGTAGTCTGGTTCGTTTGATACATTAATGGCACGATAGGTATATGTGTGTGTTGAGTAGTGCATACGATTATCTCATTTCTACTACATTTGTAGTAAGTTTAGTATAAGTCTTTGCACATATTGTACATATATGTAAAACATCAGATATGATATGATTCAGTATTTCAACCGTCCAGCTAATCTGATTGGATTAGTGTGCACCCTTCCCCCTCACCCCATGTTTTACATGTAAAACATTTATATTTATGCCTCACGACCGCAAATACTGCTTCTAACATCAGTCACAAGCTGTATAATGCAGTTTCATTGACAGTATGTACGATAGTTTACTATATTTATGATTTAGTGTTTCGTGCATTTCCGTATTATCCGGAGCTAACAGTAAAATAGCGGATTGATACCTTAATTGTGTATATAGATATTTCCACTTAAAGTATATTTCTTTCAGTGTTATCATCAGATAGACACTCTAATTCTGCATGTGTATTGGCTTTGAACTATGTTAACTCCAATAACGTACAAAATGACGTCACTGTTTGTAGTGTCGCCATTTATTGACGTGACGTAACGCGTAGTTATTCCTTAGGAGGAAAATAGTCCGTAAGTAAAAAGTCAAACCCACATTAATGTCGATGATACCAGAAGAATAGACGTGAATGATCCTTTTCACATTAAACGGCCATAACACAAAAAACTTGCGTATACGACAAATCAGTCTCAAAGCGATTAATCCAATCCTTAAATGATTTTGAAATACGTTTCTGAAGATAAAATGTATGAGTTGTAAAAATTATTTTGACTTGTTACTTTTGTGATCGCTTTATTTTGTGAACAATACATAAATGAAGCTATCAACTGAAATTATTACCGTAAGTAATGGTTGCATTAATATACTTACAGTGATATCAAATGTGATCGGTAGTAAGATGTTGATTAAATCTCTCATAATTTAGTAACAAAGCTAATGAAATTTTAAATAATGTTAATACTACATGTACTTTGAAATCCATGTCACGGAAAACAATTACATGTAGATGGTGTTTGTTTATTTTCTTTAAAAATATCAAAGTGTGAACGGAACAAAAACAAAATACCTTGAATTGAGCGAATTGAGCATGATTATAAAACAGTTATAGATACTGTATATTATATAACAAAAGACATTACCGGCATTAAAACGAATCCATAATTCTAGCTATAAATCTGTTAAAAAGGGGGCAAATAGAAACCCATTATACAGATTTGAATAGAAACCACTGGAAAATTTAATTACTAACTAAGACCAGGTGTTTCTGAAAGATAACCGTCATCTGTTTTTACGTAAGAACGGGTAAAGTCAAATAGGATTGGTGATAACGGGACCACTAGGAATCATCACGTCTGACGTCATATCGCATGAGGACATGGAATATTTCCCAACGATATGATGATGTTGACCATACTTGTACAACTTCCCTATATTGTTCACCTAACAACACTGACGGCGTACATAGTTATGTATACAATAATCCGCCTTACCAAAAACACCAAGTATAGTTTTCATCATCATAACCAGTGTATTGATAAAGCTTTGTTATCTTAACGATATCATAACAGATACCTATATTAAGATATCATTTCCTTTAACAATGAATAAAACTATTGATGTCATTGTATGATTTAAAGAACTCCTGATCTTTTATTTTTATTTTATTACTTATTTCTAATTGTGTTTATAGATGTAGATATAAATCCTTCACTTACGATTAAGCTTGCCGGCCAGTAGATACACCTTTACTGTTATATTGGTGTATCATGTGGTTTCTTGGTAGGCATTACAAAGGAATGTATCGGCAGTAATCAGACTTGTATCGATACACGATACAGTGGGTGTACACACAACATGTAACAATCATAACATCTAGGACAAACAATGAATTAGGTAAACCTAGCAACGAGCTTTATACACCATTGTCAATGTAACAACATTTTCGACCAAACCCACTTCCCAAAGTTTAATGTTTGGTTTTACTTGAGGTTTTTAGGCGAACAGAAACATCGTATTTATAATGAAAATGTAAGTGTTAAGAGAAACATTGTATTCATAATGGAAGTGTTAGTGTAAACAGAAACATTGTACTTATAACGGAAGTGTTAGTGTAAACAGAAACATTGTACTTATAATGAAAGTGTAAGGTCAAACAGAAACATTGTACTTATAACGGAAGTGTTAGTGTAAACAGAAACATTGTACTTACAATGGAAGTGTTAGTGTTAACAGAAACATTGTACTTATAATGGAAGTGTTAGTGTAAACAGAAACATTGTACTTATAATGGAAGTGTTAGTGTAAACAGAAACATTGTACTTATAATGGAAGTGTTAGTGTAAACAGAAACATTGTACTTATAATGGAAGTGTTAGTGTAAACAGAAACATTGTACTTATAACGGAAGTGTTAGTGTAAACAGAAACATTGTACATATAACGGAAGTGTTAGTGTAAACAGAAACATTGTACTTATAACGGAAGTGTTAGTGTAAACAGAAACATTGTACTTATAATGGAAGTGTTAGTGTAAACAGAAACATTGTACTTACAATGGAAGTGTTAGTGTAAACAGAAACATTGTACTTATAACGGAAGTGTTAGTGTAAACAGAAACATTGTACTTATAATGGAAGTGTTAGTGTAAACAGAAACATTGTACTTATAACGGAAGTGTTAGTGTAAACAGAAACATTGTACTTATAATGGAAGTGTTAGTGTAAACAGAAACATTGTACTTATAATGGAAGTCTTAGTGTAAACAGAAACATTGTACTTATAACGGAAGTGTTAGTGTAAACAGAAACATTGTACTTATAATGGAAGTGTTAGTGTAAACAGAAACATTGTACTTATAATGAAAGTGTTAGTGTAAACAGAAACATTGTACTTATAATGAAAGTGTTAGTGTAAACAGAAACATTGTACTTATAACGGAAGTGTTAGTGTAAACAGAAACATTGTACTTATAATGGAAGTGTTAGTGTAAACAGAAACATTGTACTTATAACGGAAGTGTTAGTGTAAACAGAAACATTGTACTTATAATGGAAGTGTTAGTGTAAACAGAAACATTGTACTTATAATGGAAGTCTTAGTGTAAACAGAAACATTGTACTTATAACGGAAGTGTTAGTGTAAACAGAAACATTGTACTTATAATGGAAGTGTTAGTGTAAACAGAAACATTGTACTTATAATGAAAGTGTTAGTGTAAACAGAAACATTGTACTTATAATGAAAGTGTTAGTGTAAACAGAAACATTGTACTTATAACGGAAGTGTTAGTGTTAACAGAAACATTGTACTTACAATGGAAGTGTTAGTGTAAACAGAAACATTGTACTTATAATGGAAGTCTTAGTGTAAACAGAAACATTGTACTTATAACGGAAGTGTTAGTGTAAACAGAAACATTGTACTTATAATGGAAGTGTTAGTGTAAACAGAAACATTGTACTTATAATGAAGGTGTTAGTGTAAACAGAAACATTGTACTTATAACGGAAGTGTTAGTGTAAACAGAAACATTGTACTTATAATGGAAGTGTTAGTGTAAACAGAAACATTGTACTTATAATGGAAGTGTTAGTGTAAACAGAAACATTGTACATATAACGGAAGTGTTAGTGTAAACAGAAACATTGTACTTATAATGGAAGTGTTAGTGTAAACAGAAACATTGTACTTATAACGGAAGTGTTAGTGTAAACAGAAACATTGTACTTATAATGGAAGTCTTAGTGTAAACAGAAACATTGTACTTATAATGGAAGTCTTAATGTAAACAGAAACATTGTACTTATAATGGAAGCGTTTGGTCAAAAAGTAAAAAAAAAGAAGAAATTATTCAGTTATGCCAATTTAATTCCGAAAAAAAAATGTTGCGTAATCATTGAATGTCATAATTAATTACTTAATACGATAAGAATCACACATGTCAACGTGATCTTGTGTCATTGACCTGATAGATCATGTGTGAATGTCAGATAGGCTCTACTGTTAAGGCAATGCATGATCTCGGGTCGTTTGGAAGAAACAATAATACACACGGTCAACTATGTACAGTCATATAATGTCACCATGTCAACTATGTACAGTCATATAATGTCACAATGTCAACTATGTACAGTCATATAATGTCACAATGTCAACTATGTACAGTCATATAATGTCACCATGTCAACTATGTAGTCATATAATGTCACCATGCCAACTATGTACAGTCTTATAATGTCACCATGTCAACTATGTACAGTCATGTAATGTCACAATGTCAACTATGTAGTCATATAATGTCACAATGTCAACTATGTACAGTCATATAATGTCACAATGTCAACTATGTACAGTCATATAATGTCACAATGTCAACTATGTACAGTCATATAATGTCACAATGTCAACTATGTACAGTCATATAATGTCACGATGTCAACTATGTACAGTCATATAATGTCACCATGTCAACTATGTACAGTCATATAATGTCACCATGTCAACTATGTACAGTCATACAATGTCACCATGTCAACTATGTACAGTCATATAATGTCACCATGTCAACTATGTACAGTCATATAATGTCACCATGTCAACTATGTACAGCCATATAATGTCACAATGTCAACTATGTACAGCCATATAATGTCACAATGTCAACTATGTACAGTCATATAATGTCACCATATCAACTATGTACAGTCATATAATGTCACAATGTCAACTATGAACAGTCATATAATGTCACAATGTCAACTATGTACAGTCATATAATGTCACAATGTCAACTATGTGCAGTCATATGATGTCACCATGTCAACTATGTGCAGTCATATGATGTCACCATGTCAACTATGTACAGTCATACAATGTCACCATGTCAACTATGTGCAGTCATATGATGTCACCATGTCAACTATGTACAGTCATATGATGTCACCATGTCAACTATGTACAGTCATATAATGTCACCATGCTTTGTCTGTCGTTTATATTGAAGATAGTCGTCTGTTCTTCATTTATATCAGCTACGTGTATGTACGTTACCGTTCAGTTGAGTGGCTTTTAAATAATTAATTTATATCAGTTATTTGTTTTATTGTATTTCTAACGGCCTTGATCGATACGTGATATCATCAGAGGTGACTCGAATAATCAGTCATATCATTTAATTTTGACCTAACCTTACAACAATTAATATAAGATTTTTTTATTATTTGTCTCACGCGTGTGACATTCTAAATGTTTAGCTTAAACTATATCCAAATTATAAATGTTCACACTGTTCTTCATTCATTCTCATATTTCAAAGGTAGACAAGTTATCTCAGATAACCACATGACGGTTCATGTGTGTAACTTTATTATACTATTATCCAGAATACTGCCTTATTGATTTTATCTAGTCATAATTAGTAATAATAGTTATAAAGGGAATAAGAAAAAAACCCGAATGTTTATATAATTAAGCATTGAACTGTTACCAAATGGTAGTATACAGTCGATACATATCGACTGTATACTACCATTTGGTAACAGTTCAATGCTTATATTTACATTCATAAAGATTTTTTATTTACTGTAGGTTATGACGCGTTTAGATTTGCCGCTTACCCTATCACTGACGTCATCAAGTTCAAATACCGCAACAGCGAAATTTCCAGAAGAAATGATATAGTCCCTCATGACGTTATTAATAGCAAACACATAAAGTGTTTTTTGCACAAATTTGGCTTTATTTTATATTTCATTTACGTGTGTAGGTATCGTCAAATTGTTCATGATTACATAATTTCTGATTGTTTAAAATCGAAACCGTTTTTACGCGCAATGATGTACGATTAACATTTAGAAGTGATGCGGCGTTGAACGGGCATTGCACAGCACAGACTCGGTATTGACTGGATTTACGTTATTTTCAGAAGAATAACAGCTCTTAATTCTTAATGAAAGCTGTCTTGATAGTAGGTGAAAACGATTCCAAGAATATTTCGTTCGAAACAGATTCCAGTCTAACCGGTCACATCAGTGTCGCTAACTTAGCAGACGATTTTCAACTTCACATGGGCTCGATTTTGTAAGGTAGGCCTTTGACATCAGTGAATAATCACAAAACTAAAATCCAGTAGGCATATACATACACAACCGGAAACTATGTCGATACTCCCTATTTTTTTTTTTTATAAATACTTGACTTTTAATGTTGTCGTGTCTTTCATTTCTGAAAATTTGGAAACGAGTACCTGTGAGTGTGACGACATTGACAATTTGATAATTTCGTATAGATCAAGAATGGCGCTTATAGTAATTTCGTGTTGACTACATTTTTAGTATTATAAAATTATACTCTCATAACTTGTGACATTGCTTTATTTTTTGTTGTGGCTTCTGTTAATAAATGCTAGCATTCGAAAGATCTCTAGGCCGAAAGTAACTGGCGACCATTGTTAAACCTACAACACCTGGAGCTGTAATATTCCTCCACTGACTGAATCACTGTAAATCGTAGTATACACTCTCATGAATACAATTTGGTTTACTAACGACATATAGACAAATGCAACACAGAGTGTAAATATTGACTATTACATTTATGTAATAATAAGTAATTATAATGGACATGCCTCGTTCATATTGAATACCAATATCTTAGGACTTGTGTATCTCCATGTTTATACTCATCAGAGCTATTATTGCTTGTTTCATGTTTTATTGATGTTTATAACATAGCTGTAGGTATTATTATATCTCGTTATTAATCATATGGCACCGAATATAAAATAGGTGATAGGTTGGAATAAGACGAATCTATGAGATCATTTGATAACGGATTTTCATTCCTTAATCCTAGCGAACGCGTTTACATGGACTTTATTGTATATAAGTTCTGTGATCATATTTTCCTTGTCGAATTTGCTGATGTGCTGGGTCAACCTCGAGGAAATTCAGAAAGGAAGTTATGTTTGAATTAATAAAGATATATATATTCAAGATATTTTTCAGTTTTCTGTTGTAAAATAGTGTCAATCCATTCTGAGATTATTTTACCATGTTTTATGAGACACTGTTGCAGTGCGCCAAATGCAATTTCCGAACTCCTTTATGCGTCAGCGACAGTGATAGCTGTCGCCGAAACGTCGGGTATGGCCTAGCTGTATCAACCGACTTCGGTTGATTATATCACCGGAAATGGTCAGAATGATACCATTGTCATATATTTAAGGATCAGGGTCATTAAGACATTTATATCGCTGTACGCTTCATCGCACTACCCATGCCAAGATTAACACCGACAGAACACTGACTATATATAGTCGGTGAGAGGAAACCTATGACTACCTGGGGTAGTGTTAATGGTGATCCTGTTACTACCTTCACAGTGTCTGGGGTCTACACTTTTATGTAATATATTGTTTCAACGGCATGTAATTAGATTGTGTAAAGAGGAATGACCATTGAATCAGAAAAATGTTGTGTTTATAATATTTAGCAGATATAGAAAGAGACTGATAATACCTACATACAAGCAAGCGAAATTTTAGTTCAAGAACAAGACTGAATATACCGGAATTGTGAGTGTCGCTTGCTTGATAGACAACGATCGAGGATCATTTCTCAAACCGAGAGCCGGGTTACCTGTAACAGCGAAACAAACATTTAAATGAACGTCGAAAACGCTTAACGTCTATCACAATTAAAAACAGACTACATGGTTGATTTTCCAGTCGACAGTTGATATCTGTTATATCATTACGTAATTGAAAGAACTTTAGGAAAGTTTCTGAAACAAGACTTTTTCCTCAAATTTCATAAACATGTATCGTATGGAAGTTCTAAGTTAAGGATTTCCTTAAGTTACGGAGCTTTGATGATATCGGGGCCTGAAGTGACAAGTCATTTTCACAAGCTGATACGATAAAATCTTTCGGGACAATATTTGAGGTAGAGGTGATATTTTCAATGTAAACATTGACTCAACCTTTGGTGTCGCGGTAGATTTTTGTGACTTTTGTTTTATTTTCAGATGTTAATTGATTTTTTTCATCACATGAGGACCAAGGACGCACGGTGATGATTTTTTCACTGGTTTCGGAAGTATACAAAGACTTTCGACCATGTTTTCAATAAATATTTGATCATGATGGCCTAGACCCGGCCAGAAATACAACTTGCCGCAAGAAGGTCAAAATTGGCAGCAACGACATAGCCATGGCACTGTCATGCTGACCGAGTTGTTGTTAAGTACTAAGCGTTTGTGATCAGTGTCTGAGCGGATTACATTTAGGTATATTAAGTAGATCTTCGTGCGTTAGAAGCCGTAAACGATATGATTTCAAGGTTTTGTACTGATTTGAACTATGCCAGAGAATGTGTCGGATTGTGTGTATAATGATGGAAGTTTGGTACTCGGACAAGTTATTAAAATGGATAGATGTGCACTCATACAGTCCTGTCGTTTAAATAAATACTTACATGGCATTTGCTGTTAACAGGAAGCGAAGATGACTGATGACAGAAAACTGAAATCCTCGAGATAGGATTTCCCCAACACATTTACTATAAACCACGACATATCACTATTCAAATATTTTGCGTTATTTGAATATTTCTAGGTGAATCCTTAATTTCATTTAATATTTGTCTCTAAGTTTTAATGACAGGTCTGTGTGGTCGGGTGGCACTATAGTCAAAGACTGGTCTTTCAATTAGTCGGTCAGTCAATTAGACAACGGATGGCATAGGGTCACCTGCCCGAATATGTGGGCTTTCTTTGGGTACTTTGTTTCCCTAACAGAGTGACGCTCCTCACTTCTATCCGGGCGAGCAAGAGTACGGCAACGCTGTAGCGTAGTGATGAGTGCGCACCCAAAAGAATGTTCATTCATGAATTGTTTTCTGGCTTGCATTGATGGGCGTTTGTTAAGGTGCACTATAACATGTCATCTACTTAACGAAAGGAAAAAGGGCTCAGTATCATTCATTACTCAGCATGTAGGTATTCGTCACTTTTTATGACAGATGTTTTTCTTATTTAAATATCTTTTGCACACTCCTTCGCGATTGCTACCGCTTCCTCCTACAGTAAATCCCTCACGAGCTTCTATCCGGGCCAACAAGTGTAATAAATGTTAAGTTTATAAAACCTGTTTCGCGATTGTTATAAAATGAGTAAAGTTTACATTTCTACTTAAAGTTATCTCCACTTGTGAGGTTTAGTCACCTGGGTTGGCTATCGTGCTTAATGTCACATAAAAAAAACAACAAAAAAAACACACACACATACAGACATCCTTTCTGTATTTACATATTTGCTTAAGTCGACTAAGAGTTTCCTAATTTTCCATTCGTGATTAAGAAGATACTGTATTCATTAACTGAGTATACATATCCATTGACTGAGTATACATATCCATTAACTGAGTATACACATCCATTAACTGAGTATACATATCCATTAACTGAGTTTACACATCCATTAACTGGGTTTACACATCCATTAACTGAGTTTACACATCCATTAACTGAGTTTAAGTATCCATTAACTGAGTTTGGTTTGTTGTCTAAAGTGACAATATAAGAATTACCATGAAAATGCATGTTTGAACTGTTATCAAACAAAAATATTAAGAATTCATAGAATAAATACCGAACACAATACATTCAAGTTAAACCACCCATAACAATGAATGATAGGTATTGTCTAATCACTGTGCTGTGTTAGTACCACCCGTCAAGATATACACGCTGTTCGTTTTCTTCTCTACTAATTAAACAGACAAAAATCAACAAAACCTTCGAGTCTGAGTTTAGTAACAAACACACCCATTTTAAAGTGTATACTATTCTTGTAGATATCTATATTCCTCGAATGCTTATCCACTTTACGTAAACTGTATATGCACGGTATGACTAAATGCTTTGTCGTTTTCCTAGTAGATTGAATACAGATGTATGCTTACAGTATTTAAATGTATGTTTTTGTATTGCTTGACGTCATCATATATGGTACTTTAATCTTGATGGGATGATTTCACTTTTTGTCATTATAATTGTGTTTAATTCAGTAAAATCTAATCAGTAAAGGCTCCTGAGCTGTATTTACATTTGAGCGAACTATAAGTAATCTAGTATTGGAAATATGCCATACACTTACTCCCAAATTCAAAACAAAGGCGTATGTTTACTTTTGAACGATACACATATATCATGAACTAGACCAGATTATCACTCATGGATATTAAACAAAATAAATCTACTTGGTATAATCCTTATTTACAAGAGAGAACGTGTGCCCGTATTTTACTATTTTACTGGATCTAAGCAGCTATTCCTTATTAATGCTTACCTTAATTTGACCTCAAAACACCTTACATTGCCTTTGTTGACAAACAGCAATTATGTTTGTAACAACACGTGGTATAGATATGTTTTCTGAACGCCGTTTTAAAGCCTTTAATGTGTAAATGTACACGTGCCTGTATTAAGATTTGTTATATTCATTGCTTGGTTTTGTTTAGGTATTTTACACTATAAACGTTTCTGTATGAATTGGGAAACTTGTCAAAAGCAATGAGACCACAAGATTGATGACGTCACAAAGACTAAACACAGAACGGAAACAATAACTAAGTCATCAGTAATTATAATCGGTTTATTTAGAAGTCTCGTAAGATTTAACAAATGTGGTAAGTTTATTTTTTTAGAATTGAGCATACAGGTTTTGATTTATACATATTTATATCGGAGATAAAATATTCTTAGAAATCATTCATAATATTCACAATTAAGTTCAATATATGCAGTGCAGTTACTTTGGTGATCTAAATATAGCTGTCACGCATTTATCCCGATAGTTTTCTCACTGATTGAGAATAGAAGAGTCGACGAATAGTGGGCGTGCTTTTTCCCGAACGGATAATTAGATAGGAGGGCGGCTGCAAACATATTTCAGTTTTTCTTCTAATCTTTACTAGAATGAAAGTACGGATGAATTTTTGGGATGGAAGGGCGGATATGACTATATTTTTGTTTCCCCCATTTCATTACTTGAATTAATGAACGGATAATTTGATATTATATATAATAATATATAATGTCATATCATATCAATATCAAAGGCTCAGTCAACACTATCTCCACTGTGCATCAATTGTAACTCTCAGTCGCCATCTTGGCTGTCGCTTATCTTAAATCTTCATCAGCTTAGCGATTGTTCAGATTTCCTGACGAATATTGATAATTACCAATGAAATTTTAAAAAGTCTACACTGTGTGCAGGCGTGATTTATGATGAACACATCCTAGAAACAAGAGATATCGATTTTCATGTTTCGTAGAGATTGTGGTAATTGATTGTTTTGATAATGCCTATTTAAGGAATGGTCGTCTGCAGATACGTATACCTTTTTCTTTTTCAGAAATGTGACGCAATCAATCTGAAAAGCATTACATTCATAGAAACGAAATATCGTCTGTTCATGACATGGCCTTTCCTTAATATACCAAATTGATGAAAGAGCGGTTTATAATATCCAACAAGAAAACTGCAATGTTAAATGTGTTTATCTACGTGTATTGTTTGGTGAAAGCGGCCACTTTAGATCCAATACTATCTACGTGTATTGTTTGGTGAAAGCGGCCACTTTAGATCCAATACTACAAAACTGTTATATTTCACCAAGCTTATATTTCACGATTGTCTGCTTTAAATTACTGTAAACACTTTATACAACTGCTGCAGCCAGCATATTCGACCTTCCTGAATTGTTGCAGTGATCATGAAAGACTAAAAACCATGAACTATCGTGAAATCAATAAATATCAACAAGCTATAAAATGTAATATGGTGTGTGGGTTGGGGCGTTTTGGACTGAACATGTATTCTTACCAACATTTTATGCATTATTTTTCCGTTTTCAGTGGCATATCATATTTTTATATCAAGTGATCAACAAACCATCAATATTTCTAAAAAATGAATTATCAAAGTTAAATGATATAGATGATGCAAAATGCTGTTATGTTAAGACTACATTATACCGAATGATTACACCCAGCACGTGCCAGTCAGTGCACGTGCTCATGTTGGTGTTTCGTAAGTACGTCCTGTCAGACCAATGTTTATTACAATGTATGGAGAGAAATAATTAAACTGTTCCTGATCAATATTGCCATTTGATATTGTTAACTTCCAGCCTCGTTCCCTCTACGCCCCCCCCCCCCCCCCCCCCCCCCCCCCTTATTATCTACGACATGAGATCCTTGATGAAGCCATGAATATGATCTCGGAACACCGCGAATGTGACTCGCGCTACATGACCTCGCACATGAGGATTAAGATTTCATTTTGCTGATTGGCTATCAACCATACTAAAGTAAGGAATATGACCCATTCCGTTAGTTGAAACGTACTCCATGTTGTTTTAGATATATACTGAAGAAAAGGTCCAAATGTATTGTCCCTATTTCATTAAAGGGCTGAGGAAAAACACTTCATAGTTGCTGATAAGGTCTACGGCATTGTTGGTTATGTTATCGAATGTAACATTTAGGTTTCTAACGTCAAGGGCTAAACAAATTAGCGTGTCGTCAACACTAAATTATTATTTTTGCGATGAATAATTTTAGTAACCTATTTTCATTAATGAGCAGTTAAAGAAGAAGCGAATTACTTTAAAATTACTTAAAAAAGACATTAATAGTTGCTTATGAATTTATAACAACAGCATTACAGAAGGAACGATACAACAGTCCGTGCCGGTGAGTGTTTCTGTAGTTGTTTGGTATAACACTGCACACCACTATTAAAGACCTACCATCTTCCACACTACATATGAATTTGAAAAAAATAGCAACCTTAAATATATTTTAGCGTTTCCAAACTAGTCGTTTTATTAGATACAATTTGCGCATCGCTAAAAACCTTGCTGCTGTATTTGAGTAGGTGAAGGTGAAGCTGGCAGTGGTCTGGTTTCTGTTAAGATCTCGTTATTAACTAGTGTGTAATGTTCCCTGGGGACGTAGCCAGCTCTTCTCTACACACTGTCCATTAACAGGTGTAAAGCTTTGATAAATACAATTATAGGATGATTACATTAACAGTAGCTATTTTAACAACATCAAATGTCACGACTGTGTAGTTTTTTAATCAGACTTCCGCATTGTGTCCGGGTTGGTGAAAGGGAAGTGTAAATTATATGTATATAATGTATACATTAACATGTGTTTAGGGCTAAGTCATCTTGATAGTATCTTACTACAAGAGATAGCATCCAGACAATTTTCAAAATTTAAAACCTTGACAACTAGACAATAAAAAGCACAACCAATTATTCCACGACATCTCTTCTCAAGTAATCAGAGCTTTGATGACCTGTCGCATTATATACATGTATAACAATAGTTAACCTAGTTACTGTTTAAACGAGGTTCATTGAACGCGAAAAAACTAATGTTCCGATTTGAAAATGCTTCCATCAATTTTCTCAAATAACCTGTATAATGAAGGCATGATGTTCTGATGTTGGTTTAGGATATGTATCTGTATTGTGTTAAAATTAACCAGGATTTAATTGTGGTGATAAGACTGACTAGGCTATTCGTTATACAACAGTTCATTTCGATATTCTCACATGTCACTAATTATAACGCTCATCAATGGTGTTTACTATTTATGAACCTTTGTGGTGCATATCATTTCTTAAACAAGGTCAATTAGTTATTGATTCAATGTCAGGGGTATTAAACCGCCCTTTGTGATTTATATTAAACATGATTGCGTGATAATTTGTAATGAGATATATGACATGAATTATATTGACATTTCCTTCAGTCTGATCCTTTAATGTGTATATCAGTAGACAATCAATTATAACTATATTAACACAGACGTGAACTGCAGTTATATTGGCATGTCGTAAATTCAAATTTATATTATAATAGGAACTATGGCCTGTATAAATCAGCACTGAAATATGAATATCATCACCTTTACCATATGAGCAAGTAATGAAGGATCATTACATTCACGCTGTAATATTTTACTATTCATGTATATAGAATTATCACCAAGTCATTTTTTTTTTATCAAAATAAGGATATAGTAATTTGTATAAGGCGTCCGTAAGCCTGTAATTTACACTGTGGGGCGTATGACCTGTTTCTATGGATTTAATTCAGTTCACAACATTTAAATCATTTTAGTTCCTCTGAGGTGGAGCATGTTACATGCTAAAGTTAATTTGATATTAGGGGGTCTTTTTTCAAAATGATGGTCTCTTTTATATATGCCAACTATGTCACACATTTGTCCATCATGTCTTTGATTATTTATTTTGAATGTCTAGGATTAACACATGCCTGTGTTAATCGATTCGACTTCCTCGAGTGACATGCATTTCACTTTGTTATTTATTTCCTGAATTCAATGTACTTTGTCGAGGTTGCCGTTGTTTACAAAGACATCCTGTAGATGTCCAATTCTAAAATATGTTTGCTCTAAAGAAAACATTGCTGGCAGATAATTGATACAACTAAAATGTTTATAAAGGCATTGATGGCAGTAAAAAAAGAAAATAAAACAAAATTACCACATATGCTTTATCACTGAAAACGCCAACACTAGTACATGTTTATATCTGCACTCTTTCAGTAGCAGGAACCTTATACATATAAATAATTTTCTACAAACACAATGAAAGATAAACTGCCTATTGCATATAGTTGTACGTCAGAATTCCCAATAACATATCCGGCCTTTTATGACAGTACATTAGCGAAGAGTGTAAACACCGATGTTGTCGTGGAACTTCACCCTAAATCAATGATCAGATGGAATTGCGTGTGAATATGTTCCGACGACTTAAGTAAATGTGGCATTAGCCTAGTACCATTGGGACAAATACAAGACTGAAATAATCGATTCAAATTTTTAATTGCACATGGTCTAGTAACCATAAGTCAACATTTAAGTTAACATTCACACTCCTTGGAATAATGTTGAAAATTCCTTAAACGTCGCAAAACTGCATGAATAGTTAAGAAATGTTCATACATAATGTAGGAGCCAAACGATTTTTTTCACGGTGGCGATTCTGCAGCCGTTATTTACACATATCGGGTATAGCTACAATTTTGTACACATATTCCCCAATAAACTAGTATGAGCTCATTCGTAATTTGCAAGTGATTCCACAACTATTGTTTGAACCATAGCTCATTCGGATAGAGAGCCGGCCACGTCACCTCAGGTCAAGGTCCGAGGTGTGTGGTTCAACGTTCCTTACCAATGTCGGTTTGGGCTTCCCAGGATGCCGTGAAACGGGCCAGTCTGTGCTGTCCGGTTATATCATTGAGCAAGACAATTTACACTAATTTGTCTTGATGGCATGCGGCGAACCTCCCGTAGGTTGTTCAGTAATTGTCACCAATTACTTCAAGAAAACCTCGCCTCAAAACGTCTTTTGCTGTTCGCGGGACGATAAACCCTGCAAACAAACAAGCAACGGCTAGTATAGCCACTGAAGACAGTTAAGTGTTAAGGGGAATAAGGTTACCTCAGCTGGTCTTACTGCCTCCGAATCCTCGTAGTTTGATAAAGTAACTGATTCTTTCTGTATTGTAATTAATTGGAAAATCAAGAAAATAACGTAATTCTTGTTAGTGTAAATCTCTGACGCAGTGGACATTCCATTGTTTTTTTTATATCTAAAAGATTTAAAAGAAACAGAATTTTTTTTCACGAGATGACGAACGGTTGGACAAATAATCATCTCATTCCGGAAAATGTCAAAACTGTCTGATTTAATTAGCTTAATTTATGTAGACTTCTAATGCGCGCTCTCAGCAATATCATTATAACGTCGCTTCAAAAAGAAAAACATTCAGTCGCGTGGGAGGGAAGGGTAATGATGCATAATGACGTCGCCTCTCAACTGTCAGCATACAGCCAGGTGGGAGGTAATGCCAGTTATTAGACCTCTCTTTCATTACACTGAAATGATTGGACTAAACGTTACCACATGACATGCTATAGCAAAGAAAATTTACCCTAAACTGCCGTGTAGGGCGATAACTCTGGGGTGATAACTCGTAGCGGGTCCAATTATGACATCATAGAACGCTACCGAAGTGAAAATGACGTCCTCAACAACAAACACTAGTCCAAATATGGCGAGATTTGGGAAGTCCACAGACTCCGACGTCGCCGAATGAACAACATTTTCGATAAGGAATTACGCATCTGACAAGTGCTGGTGCAAGTTCATTTTTAAGGGATTTACACCTTACGTCACTGTTTCTTTGGACAATAAAAATGTAAATGTGAACAATGTTGAAAAATGTAGATTCTTTAGGTTTATATATGTTGATTAAATTTTCATGCAATGATGGGGTTTCAATGTTAATTTCCCATAGAGGGTGGCCTTAATTATTCTAAGGAAATAGGAAGGTTTGAACCATAAGCTGAATACCAATATACTAAAACAGCAAGCATACTGCCGATAATATCTATTTTCAGTTTAAAGCATTTTGTAAAAAAAAAAAAAAAAATTCATCTTGAATGTCTTTCATAGTCAGTCCATTCAAAATTATTTGACATAGAGAGAGCTTTATCACTTATCCTAATGCGGCCCAAAGATCAAAACTTTACCATTTTAAAAAGTTTTGATTTTTAGCTTTCATTTGTGTCACCCCAATGACTTGTCGAACGAACCTAGGTTGGGCAGTTGCCTGGTACTGACCGTAGGCCGGTGGTTTTTCCCCGGGTACCCCGGCTTTCCTCGACCTCCAAAACCATACACGTCCTTAAATTACCCTGGCTATTAATAGGACTTTAAACTCATTGCTCTTTTCTTTTAACATGTTTACTTTTTCTTCGAGTAAATAACTTTAATGTCTTTACTTAGAAATATTATATTAAAGCGTTTCTTTCTCATTTTAAAATTGTGTTTGACGGAGGCTTTAAACATCTAATACAATACCGTTCTCACAATGAGAGATAGGTGTTGGTGAGAGTTGTAAAGTTGTCTTTAGGAGAGACATAAAAAAAACCCAAAAAAACAAAACAAAAACAAAACATTAAAAAACGAAAGCCTGAACTTGCAGATAAAAAAGTTGGTGTTGATGATGACGACAAGGGATATCGAACACCATAACAGCCCACTATGGTCCGTAGAGGATCTTTGTCTTTGTCTTTGTCTTTGTCATGGCCAGTCCTCCCATGCCAAATGCACACTATGCATGAAGAGTTTCATTTGACCATTTTACTCAAACGAGCAAAACGCCTTCTTTCATCACATTATGATTTCCTTGGTTCTCGCATATTGGGTCACATAATCTCATCGGGAATCGAAATCTTAACCAAAACGTTGAAACTAGCACTGACGAAATAGTCATGACGACATACAAGATAACTTCCGCATCAAAGGAAATCATCAATGATCTTTCGGGGACATCACATATGCTATCAAAGCAGGAGTTTTCCTTTACTCTGCGTCAAATACCAATCACAACAACATGTTACAAGTATAACTTGTATAGATTTATCACCTAGTATCACCTCATCAATCAACACTTCTCCAGTTGGTACATATGGACTGACATTATTTCAATTTAAATCTTTAACCCTTAATTGTATGAGCTTAAAACTGAGGTGTCTGTGATTGTGATGTATTAGGCGTGCGTTATAATTTCGATTATTATCATATTTATTGCGAATATTTCCCTTTCTTAGCGGACGCAGTTTTTGATATTTGTCAGGAACAGTAGACCACAATATGAAGGCGGAGCGCTATGATGGATGCATCCTGTTAAGGTGAGAGACAAATCTGGGAAAATATTTCTAGTGGATATATAATAACAGCTATGTATGTCCTTGATTGTGGTGTTTATCGAAGTGATGTAAAATCAGACAAGTATGGATATCATTTACCTTCATGAGTAACCATACCTAGCCACAATGACATCGTCTGGATATCCATATCGGGACGGAAGACTATAAACAACGTGACTGTGTGTATATCATTTTGGAATAACAAGCAATTTAGTAATTTTGAAAACGATGTGTTATTCATACGAAACTAGTTGATAAACATGTTGATCTAAGAAATGTAAGTAAAAGGAAGTTGGTTTACTCGTTCTCCTTAATTATGTAGAAGATCTACGCTATCAACCTTAATTGAAACGTAGTTTACATTTCTAATTAGTTCAGGTGTCAACGTTGGGAATAGAAGGCAGGTAATTAGATGGGACATACTTTGCATGCTCTTTTCAGTAAACTTAATAAGAATGTATGTATAACACGAACTAGTCTTCAGTTACAATATGTATTGGAGTTTTTACGAGTGTTCACGTTATATTAAGCGCTAACAGGTTTTTAATTAATTTGGCCCGAGTTTTTTTTAATTGATTGTAGCAATAAATTGTAGAATTATTGTAATAAAATGAATGTCATTTATTTTTATCCAATATACTTTCTTTCCGTATATATCTAAGCAGTAAACTGCCTTATTAAGAAAGTAATGGTCCTATAAATGTCACAGGATTGCAGACGAATTGAATAACGCGAGTTAGCGTGTAATAATGAATTTGGCAGCGATCCTGTGAGAATAACACGCGGTGTTTTCATTTTGTCTGCGATTGTATGATAATTATAGGACCATCACTTTCCAAAGAAAGCAGTTTAATACTTATAATACCGTTCTAAATCTAAACTTGACTTATGCTCAACCTGTAACAATTTTATCGCATTCAAAAGTTAAATTCCATGGTCAGCTCTTGGATGGGTGACCGCCGCTCCGTTGTACTCCCGGGGCACGTTACATTAAAGTGACATACTACCTACACCTTATGCTATTATTTATCATTTTACTTTTGTGGTCATGCGACCCGAGGATTCAGGTTCCTTCTCCAGAATTGTTGAAGATGTTCACGTTTTATCCCATGTTTTTACACGTTGCTTGAGAGAGTGGTGGTGCTATTTATAGACAATACCGTGACCGGGACTAGTAAATTATGTAATAATGGAGCAGCTACTGCCCAGAATGTGGTAAGGTCCGTAATGAAATGTCAGGAGAAATACACTCTCCAGTTCTACAAATACAGGCACGTACAGAAAACGTTATATGTATATTGAATTAGAGACAATTTCTTAGATAAGCGAGATAGGAAAATGGGCCAATATGGCGGGTAGTCCTGGTGACGGGCATGTGGTCACCACATAGTTTGAAAATGAATATCAATTGGTTCAGATGAAAATGAACACAGACTCTCACATAACAGAAAGCCAAGAAGATTCGACGTGAAGCTGATATGTTTATATTAGAAATTCGCCATGATCATCTTACATGTTCCTTAGATGTTTGGACTATCATGTAACCGTTCAAACATCTAGCCATAATGGAACATATCAGATGGCAATGGCAGATTTCAATATATTTTTTATTAGCAACAAAAGCCTTTTCAACCGAAAGTAGGATCAGTGCAACAACTTATCATAAATCAATGGCTATATCGACATTTCTTCCACATTGTTCATAAAAATAGACCCATCCGAAATAAGGTAATCGTTTCCCTAAGTTAACTAGACTGATATATTGACAGGCGTACTTGTATCTTCTCCAAGAAGGTCAAATAACGCCCGGCTCACCCTTGTCTGGTAGGGATTTCTCGGGCAAAGACATGCTTTAAATTTGAGACGTTTAAACGTGATATTGCGGAAAACATATCGGAGAGTGATCGATAAGACATTCTTAATGACAACGCTGAAGAGATGCCAGAGACTACAGGGAATTACCTCGTATTTGTAAACAACTGTGGTGTTTGTTGCGTTAAAAGCAACTTGTGAGTTCTGAAGTGGTCACTTTAACGTAGGTCTCTACTGGGGTAATACATTACATAAAGGCACGCTATGTTTAATCAATACAGGCAACTTGGCTGTAAACAACTTTAACCAGAACTGTCAGACGGTATATTGTCTATTGTTTTGTACATCTTCCAACAAGAAATTTAGCCATACTACAAATTTATCTAATTCCTAAATTGGTAAGTCTCATAGCTTTGATTAACATGTTTACAGTGTTGCAGAAGTGACATAACTGGCCAATATTACATCTCGGAGTCTTCAGTAATGGCTGAGCATGGTTCTCCTTTGGTGCATGTTGCGGGGTGATATACTGGCCTGTATGTCCGAATCGATGTCACTACTTTAGAAAGGTTGTGCAGTGGGCCTGTATAATGTTATTGGTATTCCAGTCACAAATAGTCGATGATCATCCCTGTGTACATAAACTAATAAATAATTGGCCATGCAGGTTATAACCGCATTATAGACAAGTAAGTTGTCTTATTATCGAGGCAATCCATCCTTTATCAAGACACAAGTAAATTACAAACGATCACATATAGACATAGAACATGGAAAAGTTGTACAAGTTTAGTATATCTACACAGAACAATATCAGTATGTTTTTGTTAATGATCCAAAACTGATATTGTGGTGGGATATACCGACTAAGTACGTCTGACCTGATATTGTGGTGGGATATACCGACTAAGTACGTCTGACCTGATATTGTGGTGGGATATATACCGACTAAGTACGTCTGACCTGATATTGTGGTGGGATATACAGACTAAGTACGTCTGACCTGATATTGTGGTGAGATATACCGACTAAGTATGTCTGACCTGATATTGTGGTGGGATATACCAACTAAGTACGTCTGACCTGATACTGTGGAGGGATATACCGACTACGTACGCCTGACCTGATATTGTGGAGGGGTGTACCGACTACGTACGCCTGACCTGATATTGTGGTGGGATATACCAACTAAGTACGACTGACCTGATATTGTGATGGGATATACCGACTAAGTATACCTGACCTGATATTGTGGTGGGGTATACCGACTAAGTACGCCTGACCTGATATTGGTGTGTGATGTGCCGACTAAGTACACCTGACCTGATATTGTGGTGGGATATACCGACTAAGTACGCCTGACCTGATATTGTGGTGTGATGTGCCGACTAAGTACGCCTGACCTGATATTGTGGTGTGATGTGCCGACCAAGTACGTCTGACCTGATATTGTGGTCGGATATACCGACTTAGTACGCCGGACCTGATATTGTGGTGGAATATACCGACTAAGTACGCCTGACCTGATATTGTGGTCGGATATACCGACTTAGTACGCCTGACCTGATATTGTGGTGGAATATACCGACTAAGTACGCCTGACCTGATATTGTGGTGGAATATACCGACTAAGTACGCCTGACCTGATATTGTGGTGGAATATACCGACTAAGTACGCCTGACCTGATATTGTGGTGGAATATACCGACTAAGTACGCCTGACCTGATATTGTGGTGGAATATACCGACTAAGTACGCCTGACCTGATATTGTGGTCGGATATACCGACTTAGTACGCCTGACCTGATATTGTGGTGGAATATACCGACTAAGTACGCCTGACCTGATATTGTGGTGGAATATACCGACTAAGTACGCCTGACCTGATATTGTGGTGGGATATACCGACTAAGTATACCTGACCTAATATTGTGGTGGGATATACCGACTAAGTACGCCTGACCTGATATTGTGGTGGGATATACCGACTTAGTACGCCTGACCTGATATTGTGGTGGGATATATCGACTTAGTACGCCTGACCTGATATTGTGGTGGGATATACCGACTAAGTACGCCTGACCTGATATTGTGGTGGGATATACCGACTAAGTACGCCTGACCTGATATTGTGGTGGGATATACCGACTAAGTACGTCTGACCTGATATTGTGGTGGGATATACCGAGTAAGTACGCCTGACCTGATATTGTGGTGGAATATACCGACTAAGTACGCCTGACCTGATATTGTGGTCGGATATACCGACTTAGTACGCCTGACCTGATATTGTGGTGGAATATACCGACTAAGTACGCCTGACCTGATATTGTGGTGGAATATACCGACTAAGTACGCCTGACCTGATATTGTGGTGGGATATACCGACTTAGTACGCCTGACCTGATATTGTGGTGGTAATACCGACTAAGTATACCTGACCTAATATTGTGGTGGGATATACCGACTAAGTACGCCTGACCTGGTATTGTGGTGGGATATACCGACTTAGTACGCCTGACCTGATATTGTGGTGGGATATACCGACTAAGTATACCTGACCTAATATTGTGGTGGGATATACCGACTAAGTACATCTGACCTGATATTGTGGTGGGATATACCGACTAAGTGCGTCTAACCTGATATTGTGGTGGGATATACCGACTTAGTATACCTGACCTGATATTGTGGTGGGATATACCGACTAAGTACCCCTGACCTGATATTGTGGTGGTATATACCAACTAAGTATACCTGACATGATATTGTGGTGGGATATACCGACTAAGTACCCCTGACCTGATATTGTGGTGGGATATACCGACTAAGTACACTTGACCTGATATTGTGGTGGGATATACCGACTAAGTACCCCTGACCTGATATTGTGGTGGTATATACCAACTAAGTATACCTGACCTGATATTGTGGTGGGATATACCGACTAAGTACGCCTGACCGGATATTGTGGTGGGGTATACCGACTAAGTACGCCTGACCTGATATTGTGGTGGGATATACCGACTAAGTATACCTGACCTGATATTGTGGTGGGGTATACCGACTAAGTACACCTGACCTGATATTGTGGTGGGATGTATATCGACTAAGTACGTCTGACCTGATATTGTGGTGGGATATACCGACTAAGTATACCTGACCTGATATTGTTGTGGGATATACCGACTAAGTACGCCTGAACTGATATTGTGGTGGGATATACCGACTAAGTATACCTGACCTGATATTGTGGTGGGATATACCGACTTAGTACGCCTGACCTGATATTGTGGCGGGATGTACCGACTAAGTACGTCTGACCTGATATTGTGGTGGGATGTTTAACGACTAAGTACGTCTGACCTGATATTGTGGTCGGATGTATACCGACTAAGTTCGCCTGACCTGATATTGTGGTGGGATATACCGACTTAGTACCCCTGACCTGATATTGTGGTGGGATATACCGACTAAGTACACCTGACCTGATATTGTGGTGGGATATACCGACTAAGTACGTCTGACCTGATATTGTGGTGGGATGTATATCGACTAAGTACGCCTGACCTTATATTTGGGTGGGATATACCGACTAAGTACGACTGATCTGATATTGTGGTTGGATATACCGACTAAGTACGTCTGACCTGATATTGTGGTGTGATGTACCGACTAAGTATACCTGACCTGATATTGTGGTGGGATACCGACTAAGTACGTCTGACAAGATATTGTGGAGGGATATACCGACTAAGTACGCTTGTTAGGTCAGGTGTGGTCAGGTGTGTGTTCAGGTGTATTGTCAGGTGTATGGTCAGGTGTGTGATCAGGTGTGTGTTCAGGTGGGTGGTCAGGTGTATTGCCAGGTGTGTGGTCAGGTGTATTGTCAGGAGTATTGTCAGGTGTGTGGTCAGGTGTGTGATTAGGTGTGTGGTCAGGTGTGTGGTCAGGTGTGTGGTCAGGTGTATTGTCAGGTGTATTGTCAGGTGTGTGGTCAGGTGTGTGGTCAGGTGTATTGTCAGGTGTGTGGTCAGGTGTATTGCCAGGTGTGTGTTCAGGTGTGTGGTCAGGTTATTGTCAGGTGTATTGTCAGGTGTGTGGTCAGGTGTATTGTCAGGTGTGTGGTCAGGTGTATTTCCAGGTGTATTGTCAGGTGTGTTGTCAGGTGTATTGTCAGGGGTATTGTCAGGTGTATTGTCAGGTGTATTGCCAGATGTATTGTCAGGTGTGTTGTCAGGTGTATTGTCAGGTGTATTGTCAGGTGTGTGGTCAGGTGTATTGTCAGGTGTGTGGTCAGGTGTATTGTCAGGTGTGTGGTCAGTTGTATTGTCAGGTGTGTGGTCAGGTGTGTGGTCAGATGTATTGTCAGGTGTGTTGTCAAGTGTATTGTCAGGTGTATTGTCAGGTGTATTGTCAGGTGTAATGTCAGGTGTATTATCAGGTGTGTTGTCAGGTGTGTGTTCAGGTGTGTGGTCAGGTGTATTGCCATGTGTATTGTCAGGTGTATTGTCAGGTGTATTGTCAGGTGTGTGGTCAGGTGTATTGTCAGGTGTGTGGTCAGGTGTATTGCCATGTGTGTGTTCAGGTGTGTGGTCAGGTGTGTGGTCAGGTGTATTGTCAGGTGTATTGTCAGGTGTGTGGTCAGGTGTTTGGTCAGGTGTAT
Organism: Pecten maximus; assembly: GCF_902652985.1. Classification (NCBI taxonomy): domain Eukaryota; kingdom Metazoa; phylum Mollusca; class Bivalvia; order Pectinida; family Pectinidae; genus Pecten; species Pecten maximus. The sequence goes on along the minus strand of NC_047032.1, from coordinate 20,535,998 downwards.
TGTCAGTTGTATTGTCAGGTGTGTGGTCAGGCTTATTGTCCGGTGTGTGTTCAGTTGTATTGTCATGTTATTGTCAGGTGTATTGTCAGGTGTATTGTCAGGTGTATTGTCAGGTGTATTGTCAGGTGTGTGGTCAGGCTTATTGTCAGGTGTGTGGTCAGGTGTGTGGTCAGGTTATTGTCATGTGTATTGTCAGGTGTATTGTCAGGTGTGTGGTCACATGTATTGTCAGGTGTATCGTCAGATGTGTCGTCAGGTGTATTGTCAGGTGTGTTGTCAGGTGTATTGTCTGGTGTATTGTCAGGTGTATTGTCAGGTGTATTGTCTGGTCTATTGTCAGGTGTATTGTCAGGTGTATTGTCAGGTGTATTGTCTGGTGTATTGTCAGGTGTATTGTCAGGTGTGTGCTCAGGTGTATTGTCAGGTGTATTGTCAGGTGTATTGTCAGGTGTGTGGTCAGGTGTGTGGTCAGGTGTATTGTCAGGACTGATGTCAGGTGTGTGTTCAGGTGTATTGTCAGGTGTGTGGTCAGGTGTATTGTCAGGTGTATTGTCAGATGTGTGGTCAGGTGTGTGGTCAGTTGTATTGTCAGGTGTATTGTCAGGTGTGTGGTCAGGTGTGTGGTCAGGTGTATTGTCAGGTGTGTGGTCAGGTGTGTGGTCAGGTGTATTGTCAGGTGTATTGTCAGGTGTATTGTCAGGTGTATTGTCAGGTGTGTTGTCAAGTGTATTGTCAGGTGTGTGGTCAGGTGTATTGTCAGGTGTATTGTCAGGTGTATTATCAGGTGTATTGTCAGGTGTATTGTCAGGTGTGTGGTCAGGTGTATTGTCAGGTGTGTGGTCAGTTGTATTATGAGGTGTGTGGTCAGGTGTATTGTCAGGTGTATTGTCAGTTGTATTGTCAGGTGTATTATCAGGTGTATTGTCAGGTGTATTGTCAGGTGTGTGGTCAGGTGTATTGTCAGGAGTATTGTCAGATGTATTGTGAGGTGTGTGGTCAGGTGTATTGTTAGTTGTATTTTTAGGTGTATTGTCAGGTGTATTGTCAGGTGTGTGGTCAGGTGTATTGCCAAGTGTATTGTCAGGTGTGTGGTCAGGTGTATTGTCAGGTGTGTGCTCAGGTGTATTGTCAGGTGTATTGTCAGGTGTGTGGTCAGGTTTGTTGTAAGGTGTGTGGTCAGGTGTATTGTCAGGTGTGTGGTCAGGTGTATTGTCAGGTGTGTGGTCAGGTTTGTTGTAAGGTATGTGTTCAGGTGTCAACTAATTCAGCAATTGAACCTAAAAAGGTACATAATAGATTTAGATACATATACCATTCTACATATTTACGCTATGTATAACATAATTCTTACGTATGAAGTGATATATTGCCAAAGACGAACAGATCGATTTCGATAATACATCAATCAATATTAAAATATCTTTCTTTCTTCTATAGTTAATATTACGACACACATTATAACATGTTTACAACATCATAGAAATGATTACAGATGATTCCTTCGGGATGTAATCAATTATTCATTCACTTTAAATTAAAACGATTGATATTAACCATACATTTGACGGGTGGTAGACAATAGTACACAATGTAAAAAAGTGAAATACATCATGTATTGAAAAATGATTAACCTGATCTTCACATTATGACTGTTGTTAAAGCACTTAATTGATAATTCACAAATCGTTTGTATATGGAAACAAACAAAAACGTGCCTTAGAGCGCATATGATCTGTTGATGGTGACCGTGCATGGTTAGAATCGTACGAGACAGTAACAAAGTGAGGAGACCTTGTAGCTGTGAGGAAAATCACGTGTATTATCTCAACGTCATGACTGCGAAAGGAGTTTATAACGGAATTACATAATGAAGCCACCTAATGACAGATTAGAAGTTACAAAACACCTAAACAATATGTCATTCTGGTCCTAATTTGGTAAATCACTCTTTCTTGTTTTGAGCGTTACCTTTTGTTTGTTTCACCCAACACAACCGTCTATATACGGACATAGGTATTGTGAGGATTGATTATAATACATTATTATTACTTACATGTGCAGTGCATTTTTATTTCAATACAATTAAAAAGTAAAATTTGTGAGTGGTGACGATACTGTAGATAAAAGAATATACTTTCCGTTTTTGGTAGGAAAAGATAGCTCACTCGCGATATTACGTCGTTTCATTTCACACCTATGTTCACATAATAAAAATATTGACAAACGACACTTACTTAATGAGATTATGAATCTTGTACTTGAATACCACCTTAATGCCTTCCCGAACTTTATGACGAAATATACAGCACCAACAGCCTCCAGTCATACGTCACGCATGGGAAGATCTGTGGCCTTGGACGATGATGATGTCATGCAATTTATTGATGAAAACGAGAACACAGACACTAAAAAAGAAAACTTTGTAACAAATCAAATTGATTGAATGTTTTATTCAGTTAGAATAAATTCATGCAAATACAACAAATCCTAGCCTACCAACTCGACAAATTCCTGTCAGAGTTTTTACCATGTGTGCGAGAGAGATATTGTAACGAGTATTAACCTATGGAAGTGGTATGTTTGGTGCATTCGAACGATATCTGAAACGTCATCGGTACAGGCGATCACAGTGATTGGACATAAAAAGTCCCAGACGTACAGGCGATCACAGTGATCGGACATAAAAAGTCCCAGACTTCAAAAGTCCCAGACGTACAGACGATCACAGTGACTGGACATAAAAAGTCCCAGACTTCAAAAGTCCCAGACGTACAGGCGATCACAGTGACTGGACATAAAAAGTCCCAGACTTCAAAAGTCCCAGACCCACAGGCGATCACAGTGACTGGACATAAAAAGTCCCAGACTTCAAAAGTCCCAGACGTACAGGCGATCACAGTGACTGCACATAAAAAGTCCCAGATTTCAAAAGTCCCAGACGTACAGGCGATCACAGTGATCGGACATAAAAAGTCCCAGACGTACAGACTATCACAGCGATCGGACATAAAAAGTCCCAGACTTCAAAAGTCCCAGACACACAGGCGATCACAGTGACTGCACATAAAAAGTCCCAGACACACAGTCGATCACAGTGACTGGACATAAAAAATCCCAGACTTCAAAAGTCCCAGACACACAGTCGATCACAGTGACTGGACATAAAAAGTCCCAGACACACAGGCGATCACAGTGATCGGACATAAAAAGTCCCAAACTCACAGGCGATCACAGTGACTGGACATAAAAAGTCCCAGACACACAGGCGATCACAGTGATCGGACATAAAAAGTCCCAAACTCACAGGCGATCACAGTGATCGGACATAAAAAGTCCCAGACTTCAAAAGTCCCAGACGTACAGACGATCACAGTGACTGGACATAAAAAGTCCCAGACGTACAGACGATCACAGTGACTGGACATAAAAAGTCCCAGACTTCAAAAGTCCCAGACGTACAGGCGATCACAGTGACTGGACATAAAAAGTCCCAGACTTCAAAAGTCCCAGACCCACAGGCGATCACAGTGACTGGACATAAAAAGTCCAAGACTTCAAAAGTCCCAGACGTACAGGCGATCACAGTGACTGGACATAAAAAGTCCCAGACACACAGGCGATCACAGTGATCGGACATAAAAAGTCCCAAACTCACAGGCGATCACAGTGATCGGACATAAAAAGTCCCAGACTTCAAAAGTCCCAGACGTACAGACGATCACAGTGACCGGACATAAAAAGTCCCAGACTTCAAAAGTCCCAGACGTACAGGCGATCACAGTGACTGGACATAAAAAGTCCCAGACTTCAAAAGTCCTAGACCCACAGGCGATCACAGTGACTGGACATAAAAAGTCCCAGACTTCAAAAGTCCTAGACGTACAGGCGATCACAGTGACTGGACATAAAAAATCCCAGATTTCAAAAGTCCCAGACGTACAGGCGATCACAGTGATCGGACATAAAAAAAAGTCCCAGACACACAGGCGATCACAGCGATCGGACATAAAAAGTCCCAGACTTCAAAAGTCCCAGACACACAGGCGATCACAGTGACTGCACATAAAAAGTCCCAGACACACAGTCGATCACAGTGACTGGACATAAAAAATCCCAGACTTCAAAATTCTCAGACACACATGCGATGACAGTTACTGGACATAAAAAGTCCCAGACACACAGGCGATCACAGTGATCAATTGTGTGACGTTTTATGTCCGATCACTGTGATCGACTGTGTGTCTGGGACAATTTATGTCCGATCACTGTGATCGCCTGTGTGTCTGGGACTTTTTATGTCCGGTCACTGTGATCGCCTGTGTGTCTGGGACTTTTTATGTCCAGTCACTGTGATCGCCTGTACGTCTGGGACTTTTTATGTCTAGTCACTGTGATCGCCTGTACGTCTGGGACTTTTTATGTCTAGTCACTGTGATCGCCTGTACGTCTGGGACTTTTTATGTCCAGTCACTGTGATCGCCTGTACGTCTGGGACTTTTTATGTCCAGTCACTGTGATCGCCTGTACGTCTGGGACTTTTTATGTCCAGTCACTGTGATCGCCTGTACGTCTGGGACTTTTTATGTCCAGCCACTGTGATCGCCTGTACGTCTGGGACTTTTTATGTCCAGTCACTGTGATCGCCTGTACGTCTGGGACTTTTTATGTCTAGTCACTGTGATCGACTGTACGTCTGGGACTTCGATCACAGTGATCGGATATAAAAAGTCCCAGAGTTCAAATGTCCCAGACATACAGGCGATCACAGTAACTGGACATAAAAATTCTCAGACACACATGCGATCACAGTGACTGGACATAAAAAGTCCCAGACATACAGGCGATCACAGTAACTGGACATAAAAATTCTCAGACACACAGGCGATCACAGCGATCGGATATAAAAAGTCCCAGACATACAGGCGATCACAGTGACTGGACATAAAAAGTCCCAGACATACAGGCGATCACAGTAACTGGACATAAAAATTCTCAGACACACAGGCGATCACAGTGACTGGACATAAAAAGTCCCAGATTTCAAAAGTCCCAGACGTACAGGCGATCACAGTGATCGGACATAAAAAAAAGTCCCAGACACACAGGCGATCACAGCGATCGGACATAAAAAGTCCCAGACTTCAAAAGTCCCAGACACACAGGCGATCACAGTGACTGCACATAAAAAGTCCCAGACACACAGTCGATCACAGTGACTGGACATAAAAAATCCCAGACTTCAAAATTCTCAGACACACATGCGATGACAGTTACTGGACATAAAAAGTCCCAGACACACAGGCGATCACAGTGATCAATTGTGTGACGTTTTATGTCCGATCACTGTGATCGACTGTGTGTCTGGGACAATTTATGTCCGATCACTGTGATCGCCTGTGTGTCTGGGACTTTTTATGTCCGGTCACTGTGATCGCCTGTGTGTGTGGGACTTTTTATGTCCAGTCACTGTGATCGCCTGTACGTCTGGGACTTTTTATGTCTAGTCACTGTGATCGCCTGTACGTCTGGGACTTTTTATGTCTAGTCACTGTGATCGCCTGTACGTCTGGGACTTTTTATGTCCAGTCACTGTGATCGCCTGTACGTCTGGGACTTTTTATGTCCAGTCACTGTGATCGCCTGTACGTCTGGGACTTTTTATGTCCAGTCACTGTGATCGCCTGTACGTCTGGGACTTTTTATGTCCAGCCACTGTGATCGCCTGTACGTCTGGGACTTTTTATGTCCAGTCACTGTGATCGCCTGTACGTCTGGGACTTTTTATGTCTAGTCACTGTGATCGACTGTACGTCTGGGACTTCGATCACAGTGATCGGATATAAAAAGTCCCAGAGTTCAAATGTCCCAGACATACAGGCGATCACAGTAACTGGACATAAAAATTCTCAGACACACATGCGATCACAGTGACTGGACATAAAAAGTCCCAGACATACAGGCGATCACAGTAACTGGACATAAAAATTCTCAGACACACAGGCGATCACAGCGATCGGATATAAAAAGTCCCAGACATACAGGCGATCACAGTGACTGGACATAAAAAGTCCCAGACTTCAAACGTCCCAGACATACAGGCGATCACAGTGAGTGGACATAAAAAGTCCCAGACTTCAAAAGTTCCAGACGTACAGGCGATCACAGTGACTGGACATTAAAAGTCCCAGACACACAGTCGATCACATTGATCGGATATAAAAGTCCCAGACGTACAGGCGACCACAGTGACTGGACATAAAAAGTCCCAGACGTACAGGCGACCACAGTGACTGGACATAAAAAGTCCCAGACGTACAGGCGACCACAGTGACTGGACATAAACAGTCACAGACTTCAAAAGTCCCAGAGACACAGGCGATCACAGTGACTGCACATAAAAAGTGTCAGACACACAGTCGATCACATTGATCGGATATAAAAGTCCCAGACGTACAGGCGACCACAGTGACTGGACATAAAAAGTCCCAGACGTACAGGCGACCACAGTGACTGGACATAAAAAGTCCCAGACGTACAGGCGACCACAGTGACTGGACATAAACAGTCACAGACTTCAAAAGTCCCAGAGACACAGGCGATCACAGTGACTGCACATAAAAAGTGTCAGACACACAGTCGATCACAGCGATCGAACATAAAAAGTCCCAGACGTACAGTCGATCACAGTGATTGGACATAAAAAGTCACAGACGTTCAGTCGATCACAGTGATCGACATAAAAAGTCCCAGACGTACAGGCGACCACAGTGACTGGACATAAACAGTCACAGACTTCAAAAGTCCCAGAGACACAGGCGATCACAGTGACTGCACATAAAAAGTGTCAGACACACAGTCGATCAGAGCGATCGAACATAAAAAGTCCCAGACGTACAGTCGATCACAGTGATTGGACATAAAAAGTCCCAGACGTACAGGCGATCACAGTGACTGGACATTAAAAGTCCCAGACACACAGGCGATCACAGTGATCGGACATAAAAAGTCCCAGACTTCAAAAGTCCCAGACGTACAGGCGATCACAGTGACCGGACATAAAAAACATCCAATCCTTAAACAATTATACGACTTTAAATTATAACGAACACAAACGATGTCAACTATTCTTTCATCAACTGGCCGTACCATCAAAATTGCGGACCAACCTGAAACTGACCTTCGAGTACCTAACTTGGATAATAAAGCTAAACATATTACACACCCGTCCTCCGCGCACAACTGCAGTAGCTTACACTGTGCTGTTCATGACGTTATAGCGAGTGTGAACTGTCTTTCCCTTCTACCCGGTAAAATACAGAGTATTCACCTGTGGAGTATGGAGAATCCTTGTTTACAAAACACGGGAATGAAATTCTCTATTACTCTTTAGTGAAGGTGCTAACGTACACTGTATACACTGTATAATATGTCAGCCATGTGATATTTTAACTGATCGTGTTGACAATTTTAGCATATATCACTATTTGTTTATGAAAACAGGCGATACATACACCAAGGATTCATTTTGCACTGGTTTGAGGAAACCGATGTAAACTACTGTCTATTACCCAGGAAGTAGTTTAGGCGGGGACAACAGCGATATAATAACTCTGTGAAATTAAACAAATTCATGTGTATACGGTATGTTTACAGTGAACGTTATATTTGTATACATTGTGTGTACTTATTTGTTTTATTCATCATCAAAAATAGAAAAAAGACACCTTATGCTAAAAACAATATCAGTCAGAATGAAAGGTGCATAAGATATAAAGTTGGCGATGAGAGTAGTAGGTACAAGATTGTTGACATGTGTACGTGTTTACGGTGAGTAAGTATAGAATAACTAGGCCTACTACATCAATTCAATTTCTTTATTAACTGCAGGTAGGGTGCGAGTCAACACGTACGTAGAGACAACGTCGAAGAATAACAAAACTAAACCATTACAGACGAGTTTACTACCTGTAGGTAAAGGTATATATGTACCAGCCCATATTACAGTGTAAACATTGTGGATTATACGTTTTATTGATACAATCATGTGATGACTACCATTTGATTAAATGTAACATGTTGTATATTTTGTACAAACGCCAACCGGTTACGCACAACCTATACATATATCAAGGTTATTTTTTTCAAAATTATTTAATTATATGCAAAACTCAGTTATTTAAACACATAGATTATAGGGCGTGGTGGATATAATATAATATATAGTCATATTTTTCTGGTTTTTGTCATTTCTGTGTAAATGCTAAAAAATACGTAAACTAGCCAATATAATTTTTAATGAACGCGTTATTTTTTATTACCTAACTCGGAAATAAAGAACAAACAGTGAAGATAATTGAAATTAGATAAAAAAAAAGAGAAAAAGTTAAATATGGAGATGACGAAGAAACGACTGATACCTGAAAATCATTACTCATTCTTTTGTCTGTGGTAAGACTTCAAATGTCCACACTATTCCCACCAATGGGAATATTTGTTAGTATCCCTTATTAACAATTTCTATCTCAATCATAGATGATCACGATCCAATTGTTCAAAACATAGCTATCTTAACTAAAATCACGTTGACGTCATGTGTTACCGTCAAACAACTGATACACCCTGGATCGTGATATTCTGGTCCCTACATAAACAACGGCACGTAATCCCCACGGTCATTATGTTGATACGGCGAAAGTCCAAAGTCAAGGACAGAAGTCGTTTGGATTTCGCACGTTATTGTTCAACTCTGCGACACAATCTGTATTCATTCAAACGTTTGACAAGGAAGTAATTGATACATTATATAACTTATGTATATATATATGTGTTTGTTTGTGTAATGCTTTCATACTCAATCGATAGAGGTAACGATTGCTGTTCTCAATATCTAACAATTTTTGAAAACATTGTGTTTATTGCCACACTTATTGGTACTGACAAAACATGTTTTCGGACAGAAATCTTTTTTGTCAATATATGATTTTATTGAAAAGAATCCTTAATTGATCTCTCTCCCTTTAACTTCAAAGAGAGTTTTATTCGAGCTTTGTCGTCTTTATAATATGCATTCAACCCTTTGGTATTTAAACGTCCGTATATACTATATCAAAGTTCAGTACTTATTTTTGATTTTCATATGTTTCTCTTTTTAAAACAAAAATACCTGTTATAGTTTATATATAGCCTTGGAGACAGCTCGATATTGAGGTTCCACAACTGGAACAAACTGTTGTCGCGTGAATTTTATTAAAAATAACAAAATAGTCCATAGAGGTAAATGAAGACAAAATGGACATGCTAGTTTTTCATCATTATTTAATATCATTTGAATCAGGTTATATATTTACTATTGTTTTATTTAACATGATAATGCTTTTCTGAATTGTCACTAGGACAAAAATATGCATAGATAAGTTCATTTTACACCATCAAGCCGCCAATTGCATACAACTGCGTCGGTTTTTGAATTGAATGTGCAGTCTGAGGCGTTCGAATAGAACACTACGGCAGAAAAGAGATGCGAAAGGCCAAGGATTGTGGTGAAAGTTGCTGACGGGGTCGAAACACACTATCATGTGGCTTTACATAAGAATGACCACGATAGAGAGGTTTCCCCGTGATATGTGGGATCATACACTAGATTTACTTTGTGTTAAGATAACACATTAGTATCTCGCGTCTCGAAATGTCTATTTATCAACCAAAGAATGGTCGTTGCTCATAAATGCAATTACATATTCTTACTGATGGAAAGATGTGACAATTTGGGTGTCTGTTAGGCTCTCACAGACTGCAATCTAACTAGTTATTTTTATCTTGACTTTCTCATCCAATGATGAAGCAGGTAACAATTTAAGATTGAAAATTATGTTTATTGAATTTCGGGGGTACATATCTGTTGGATGAGAAACCAAAAGATACAAACAGGTATCAGAATTTGTTTGCAGAGTAGTGTTTAAAAGTGCATGGAAGTATATATACACAATGTACTAAATATATATATACATATAATTATATATGAATATTCCATCAATAAAAAATGCCTAAAACAATCACACAACTCGCAAATGTACTATTGCCGAACACGTAACAGATCACAGGTGAACATTGGCATTAATCAATGGCTGTTTCTGTATTTGTACATTGTACGTGACTAACATTTGTGGTTGGTTATATTTAAGCATTGAACTGTTACCAAATGGTAGTATGTTGTCGTGTCTAGCATTTCTGACAATTCGACAACGAACCCCTGTGTGACGATAGTGACAATTTGATTCCTTCCTATGGGCCTAGATCAGGAATATAGAGCTTATATTAATTTTGTGTCGAGTCGGTCGACTTGATTTTTTTTATTATTAAATTTTACTCTCATAACTTGCGTTGCTTTTTTGTAGTGGTTTATGTAGATAAATGCTAGCATTCGAAAGCTCTCTAGGCCGAATGTAACTGGGGACCATTGTTTTAACCTATACCTGAAGCTGACCGAATCACTGTAAATTGTAGTATACAGTCTCATGAATACAATTTGGTTTACTAACGACATATAGGCAAATGCAACACAGAATGTAAATATAGTACAATACACGTTTATATTGTGTAAGTCCGGTATGCTTTTAAATTGTTTAGAATTTCGGGATAACGTTTCACACTAAGTTGCTGTTACTGTTATTTGTTATCCTTATATGACTCATGGCCTAACACACCGAAAAAAACCACCTCGGTAATCCCGACTTTGAACATGTAAATGATAATATAAGTTATAATTTTCTAACAGCTATGATTGAGATTATCAAATAATCGATTTCAGTTGTTAAGGAATAAACAAAACCTGAAAAAAGGTTGATATAAATCTGTTATGAATATTTCGCGTAAAGCTTGTAATACTTTAAACAACTGCATCAGGACGGCTAGTGTTGGATGTAATCCAGATTGCAAAAATAAAAACCTTAACGTTACTTCATTCAGGAATTCCCATTCACAAATGCTATTGCAGGATGGCAGGGCTTAGTTTCACTTTGAAATCGACTGACAAAGAATGATGGACATGTAGAGTTTTATTTCTTATCGGCTAAACCATTATCGGTGTTGTCCCTAACTTATGCATTGATTTTATATAAATCACATGAATATAAACAGTCCACAGCATATTGTACAAAGGACACGCAAGTCGATAACATATATTAACCACGTAAAGTTCAGGGCATACTCTAATCCAAGATATCCCCCAGTCGTTTCTCTAAAAACATATATTCTTAAGTAAATACCGTAAATCCTATAATCTAAAAAAAAAAAAAAAATGCAAAACATTTTAAAATACAAAATGATTAAAACCTAAATTTATTTCCATTCCTACAATCTACGAGTAAATGTGATCAGTTTTTTTTTTAAAATAAGTTGATCGTTATATTAGTTTCAGAAATAATTCACATAAGGACATCGAATTTTTAAAGCGAAATATGTCATACTATCATCAAAATATCCTTTCAAGAAATCCAAAATTAAGATATTCTAGAAACAACAGAAAATACCGACATTATAGCGAATCCGTAAATCTTCTCAGAATCGACAAATCGAAGATATAATGCGACGACTAAAATACGTATTATATAGATTTGCGTTGAGACCTATGGAAAAGTGAGAGGAATGTTAGACAAGGAGAACCCGAAGGGAAAGCGTCTTCGGCTTCATCGAAGACACCCACCATTCAAATCTAGGTCACGGCGACACCCGCAATTCAAATCTAGGTCACGGCGACACCCGCCATTCAAATCTAGGTCACGGCGACACCCGCCATTCAAATCTAGGTCAAGACGACACCCGCCATTCAAATCTAGGTCACGGTGACACCCGCCATTCAAATCTAGGTCACAGCGACACCCGCCATTCAAATCTAGGTCACGGCGACACCCGCCATTCAAATCTAGGTCAAGACGACACCCGCCATTCAAATCCAGTCAAATTCGGGTTGAGTCACATTCTTATAGTATTGTTCAAAAGACACACTGGGTGTACTCCATCTTAGAAGGCGACTGAATAGCTCAAAATACGTAAAAAAGATATTCTACTCTTGATAGGGATGGATTACATTCTCAAAATGAGAACATTGCGTGTTGACGGCTGGATTGTTTGGTATGGAATTATTGATATTATGTTGCCGCAGGTTGACCAGTACTAAAGGTAGAGGTCATTACCTGTACAGCCGTATGCTATAATTAGACAACCAAGAAGCCATTTGTATAAGGCCTTCTATTTCATAATGCCTACCGATATATAGATCGCCCGCTTTAATCGTGTAGTGTATACACTTAAGTCTATTATACTCATGTACACGTACGCGTGACACTCCCTAGGTATTTGGTACTAAGTAAAACAATGAAATTAAACATGTTATGTATAGAAAAGTTTTATTGCTCAATGCGTCATAGAAACCTGTTATTGGACCCCTATGACGTTTGAGTAGGTATATTTGGTGTGATTCATATCGGTCAATTACCAAGAAGTGTGATTATTTGCTCTGGCAAATGGTCAAGACACTTTGTTATTAGCTTTATTCTCTGGTGATGAGGATCAAGAAGGTTGTGTAATTCGTTTTTGTTTACGATGAAGATGCTCGTATTTTTTAATAAGGTAATTGATACTTAATCAATGTTTCTAAATAAAGGATACATTTAGTTGTATACATGTATAAAAAATGCCGACTACTTCAGGCTTGGGTATTTAGTGTTGTACTTCGTGAATTCGAGGCCCGGTCAGATCATCAGTCAACAATTGCCTATTTTGTTGTCTGGGATTCTATGTTGGCTAATAATCAAACACGCCCTCTAAACGCGAAAACAAGCTGATCCCAAAATAAGCATATCCTGAAAATAAGCCTGTAGTTTCTTGCCAAAAAATGAAAATGCGCCTTTCTTTAACATGGAGTTATATAATTATGATCGACAGTGTGCAGAAAGTCATGCTTCATGGCAGGTTCTATACAATTTTGTCTACATGTTACACCTAAACTATGGTGATGCCACTTTTATCTAGTTAATTGATACTTCGTGGACCGTAGGATTATCATAATTTGCTGTAGGTCATCAAATTGCACAAAATAAGCTATGGTGGACCGTTTACCATATAAATTATATCAGAAGTTATTCTCTTCAGAAAATAAGTCTTTTCTCAAAATAAACCTGCTTGCTGCTATTAACGGAAATGTAGCGCGCCTTATTTTTGGGGTTTTAGGGTTTACACTAAGTATTGCTGATTCAAAGGTTTCAGATTTGGATGTCCTCTCGTTATAGTAATCTCTCTGAATTTTTTTTATATCTAATTTTTTAATATCTATTTTGTACAGCTTTATTTGATGTTTGCAAATGCTTAAATATCTAACCCTTGCTTTTCAGAATGCATTATTGGTTTTCTCAAACTATATTTGGTAACTCCACCAACTATGCTAATTCCCATACGACCTTGACATGTGTCCTTGTTATTGTTGTTGGTCTTTAGCAACCAGACAGAACTGACGATCCCATCAGGTTTCAATAGCCATTATAAGTACAGCTGATGACGTACATGACATATACTCTTCTATAACTCCCAATGGAGTGTTTACCAACTCCCATATCGATATGTAACGCACGTTTCCAATTGTTCTTTTTATAATTTTCCTATCTCCATACAGAGCAAAACACAACTGATTGTGTTCAACAACACCACCATGGAGATTTGTTGTTTCATCTGGTTTAGTTTGTTTGATATTGTATGTTTAAACTCCTATTGACAACTATTGCCGTTTAAGCACGGTTCCGTGATGCATATGAACTATAGATTATGGAAGAAATATGTTTTGCCTATCTGATTCGCAAAACCTTACCGGCCTTAGTTTTCATGCAACATTGCAGCATTATTGAGAGTTTACTGACATATTTAGAAGTGTTGTACACAATGCATATATATCTCTACTAGAAGATGGAAATATAAACTAGCGAAGGCTGTGGATTAATGCATAGAGCCACATCCGAAAATTTTATAGTATTGGTATGACTTTTAAATGATGCTATAATTAAGTAAATCTACAAAGACATACTTTGTTTCGTGTTAAAATATAGACGGATAGAAACATCTAACCAGCAATGTAATAAATAGTGGGCGCTTATTTTGTCTTATATGGTAATGATAGTAATGGGATAACTTGAAAAAAAAATGAACCAAAAGGGTTGAAGACACTTGGTGATTGCCAGGTTAAGCTAAAGAAACGTAATGTAATTTAAAAACAAAGCTTTGCTTATGTTACTTTATGCTTATTGTAGTTAAAAGAATGAAATAATAAAGAATGAATGAATGCAAGACTTGGTGAATGAATGAATGATTGATTAAATGAATGAATGAATGAATGAGATGGTTACATAATGACGTCTATTTTTTATATTGACATTTCAAAATTAGGGCCTTTATTTGATAAACAGGTCTACTATAGCCAACACATTTGTTTTTCTAAAAAAAAAAAAACGTGTGTATTTACTATGTTAATGTTACATTTCATAAACAGCTAAATATGGCATCGTATGTAGACATTTCCATGGCCCCCTGGAAATGGTGTCAAATCCATTGTTTCCTTTCATATCTAGGCCAGATATGCTACACCATCCAACAGGTCATGTGAAATGAAACATTATACGTAGTTGAATGCCTTGACAAAAATACCAGATGGCCATGTAAAAAAAGCCTGTAATGTCAATATGATTTGGTATATCAAAATATCAGTCTATTGATGAATAGGATGTTGTTTACCATACGGTTTTTACACTTGTGGACATGAACAACTGATTCAGTCACAAAAATACTAGATTTTTTATGGAATGATTTGTTAGGGCATGTACACAATGGAAACTACATAGAATTAAAACGAAACCGTGATTCTTACTTGAAATCGACGATTTTGAAATAACAATATCAATGGAGACCATTGAGTATAGGGATAACAAGACCTGTGTTAGAGCATTAACAACCTTCCATCTATAGGCTAAGGAAACGCTACGGAGACCAAATTGATTTTAACGTACGTCATGTGAGTGATCTCATTAAAACCCCATTACGTATTCATTAAGCATGTTATCGGAACCACTATTCGGATACAGGTTATCCAAAGATTCGTTAGCAAAGGAAAAAAAATATTCGTAAGTGTAAGCAATGTATTCCAACAAAAAAGTCGGTCAGGTTTTATTTGCAGACTAATACATGCAATGTTAAATGACCCAAGATGAGGAAGTCACTAACAATCACCCGGATAAATAAAAAACAATAGATAATACCGTCATAACTCTCAAAATCGAATAAACGCGGCCAAATGTGAAAAAGGGAAACAAATGACCATGGAAAAACACAAGAATAAGGTTTATTTATTTATTTTCCTTTTTACATTTTTTTCTATTCAAGATATTTTTAATATTACGCAACCGTACAATATGTTGAAATATGAATGTACATTTTCTTTTTCCTTGTATTTCCAAACACAAAACCAGAAGAGCCTAAAACGAATCCTTACTTTTAATCAATGTTGGGTTTTCCTCCTATAATTTAGAGAATTCGCCATTTTGCAATAATGCAACGCCCAAATGCTCCTTCATTTTATCAATTTTGTTTTACCAAACACGAAAGTTTTCATGAACCGGTGATCAGTTAATAGTGCGTGAACATGCGAGGAAACGGACCTACGTATTTCAGCATTTCAGGAACCAATTTCAAAAACAACATAAGATGCCAACAAGAAAACCAAACCGTCATTAAAATCGAAAATACGATGGCAAAATATGAACAAAATATAGATAAGCATGGAGATCATTGGCAAAGTGCAAGGATAACATGACCAGGTGTTTAAGAAGGGTAAGCACCTCCTGATTAATCAAGACATTCACTTAGGGTGGTGACATAACGTCGGACTTCATATCGCACGAAGAAATATAATATTTCCAATGATATTATGGTGTTGACCAAAAACCGTTCCCATGGTATTCTTGATCCTGCATCTCTCAAAACGAAATCCCGTGCTATCAGTTTTTTTAAGAGATCATGAATTTACCATTCTAATAAATAGAAAACATTATTAGCCTAAAAGTAATTGTTGTATGTTCACTGTAGCCTTCCTTGTACATTAAAAAAACATGCTGACACACTTTGAATTGAATTTTAAAAGTCATGGTTGATATCCCAATCTTGCCGGTATTCGTAGCAGCAAAACATGCTAAAACATTGAATATCGTTTAACTTTTTATTCTAAAAGCTTTTTTGTTTTTTTTATCTGTGTAGCTAATCATTCTGAGTAGAAGCAGAATATATTGACGGAATTTTTGATACTGATTTGCTTACTTACAGATGGTTCTTGGACTCGTCTCGCTTGGCTATTTAAAAAGTCAATATTGGAAGGCTTTGGCAGCTCCTTGTGTCGTGTGTAGGAGTGTCCCGAGCCATGGAATCAGGCCCGTGGCTGTTCTAGAGTTACGGAGCAGCTGCAATAATAAGTAGATTCAATTAAATTAATTTTGCCTCTACCGTATCTAACTATCAATTTATATTGAACGTTGCCATTATCTTGTGTGCTTTTTTTATCAACACTGCAGACCTGTAGAAGAACCGACGAGACTTGTAACGACGAGAAGAACGTACGGTTCAATTTATTTTTGGCTTTTTATTTATCTTTACCTCCAATTGAACGGGGTGATAACTTGTCTTTTGTACATTCCGATTACGGGATTCAAATGATTTGTAGGGATAGATAAGATATAAACAATCATTTTGTTACATGAACCACATCTGGGTTTCATACACTTTTGTACACCACTGACAGCATTCGAGGTATTCATATCAAATTTTGATTTACATACAATGTAACAAACGTTTCAGTTTCTTAGCTTGTCTTTTGCAATTGATAACTTTGTTGTATTCAAAAATATGTTTCATTTTCTCACTATTTTTCATGTAAGTTTCCTAATGTTTTATAATAGGTAGCATCTTACAATTATTAGGATCATACGTAGTTACAAATGGTATGATGTTGGTATCCTTATTTTGAATCCTATCGGTGTTAACAGAAATTTGACCCTTTTCTTTAGCTTTCTGAATAGCATTCTGTATCACCTCAGTAGGATAATGTTTGTTCTTGAGGTACACTTTCAAGTCATCCAGTCGCTTATTTGACTTCTCCTTATCTCTAACAACTGTAATTAATTTGGATGCTAGACCATATGGAATATTCAGTTTGGTATATTTAGCATTGTTGGAAAAAAATCAAAATAGTTATTATGAGCTTTACTATACAAATCGGTAACTATAGTATTGTCAATAAGTTCAACAAAAATGTCCAAAAATGGCATCCCAGTGTCACTAACTTCCATAGTATAATTTAAATCAGGATGTAAAGAATTTAGAATATCGAAAAATTCTGTAAGATCCTTATCAGACTCCCAAATTATAAAGCAATCATCAAGAAATCTTAGGAAGTTTTCTTTTATATAATTAGCGAATGTGACTCAAAATTTATTTTCAACTGTTTTATAAAGTTTCTCTTCCAAATATCCAAGATCAAGTGTAGCATATGTAGGGGCCATTTTTGTACCCATTGCCGTACCTTTACATTGTTTATAGATGTGACCATTGAAATGAAATGTATTCATTTCTAAAACAATTCAAGTGCATTAATAACAAACTCTTTATCAAATCTCGAATATGTCTTTACAAGACATTTATCCAACCAATAACTTACAGCCTCTACACCTAAATCATGCGGTTTATTAGTGTACATACTTACAACATCAAATGTAACTAGTTTACAAAGATCATTCTTAACATGGCAAATGAGATTAAACATCTATATCATCACGTATAAAACTCTTAACTTCTGTGCATAGAGGCTTTAAAATGATGTCCAAAAAATGACTCAAACGCTGAGTGACATGCTCAGGACCTCCTACAATAGGTCTAAATTTAAGATCATTTGGTGATTTTAAACAAATATACTCAGAAATTTACTCTTTAATTGCTGTAGAAATCATTTTACTTTTGTGTATTTTTGGAAGTCCATAAAAATAACTTGAACGGTAAACAAATTATGTCAGATATTCAATTTCTTTCACCTTCGCAAGGACAGATTTCGTTTTCTTATATGCTATATATGTATATTTATACAAAAGTACGAAAACAAAGCAAACATATTAATAATGTTTCCATGTAAACAGTTTTCATTATAAATTATACCAATATTGCCTGCATTATCACCGTTCCGCATTTAGACTATTTTGAGAAATATGACTTTTATTAATTAGTTTACGGTTTTGCTAACTCAAAATCAATAAAACAAGGAAAATATATAAAGAAAATATAGATAAATAATACGATCAATAATGTAAATAATGAATATTAATACATGGTACCATTGCCTGTATTATAACCATGATTCCTTATGTGTTTATATCTAACATCCGGGTTGAGTGACGCTGTCGTCTGTGTTATCATAGACTGACTGTTGTGTTTACGTTTTACAGTCGCGTGATGCTGAGTTTAGTTTGGATGTACTTATAAAAAAACGTTCAACTATGTGTCATGGGAAACAATACAGTACGATGTGAATCGTGTCATTAAGCGTCGCCTGTTCAATGTGTGATAGGCTGGGATATATCATGCGCCGTACGACAATAGACTTCCGTTGTACTAAATTTAGGAATAGACTCAAAACAAATTATTTTAATCTAAATTGTATTTTGTATCTCAATACTTGCCGCTGGTCAACAAGATTAATTGAATGCTGACAAAAATAGTACGGACTCAATCAAAATGATTGATGTACATTCAATGTAAGGTAGTGATGGATTTACGCAAAATGAATAGTTTTTGACAAATCAGAGCGAACCATTGTATTCACCTCATTGAAAGTCGTATGACAGAAAATATCGATATTCGGTCATACTTGAAAAATGTATGTTATATTCAACTAGAAACCATTCAATATCCTCTATATATTTGCCTTTTCAATGGTCGTATTTTTAAACCCATTGTCGTTTTTCAAAATCAGAATACAAAAATACAAAATCAAAAAGTACAAAGGCACCCACTCTTACCTGTTCCATCATACACGCTATCAATTCCTTCTTGATTAATATCGCTGACATCAACTTATATAATAACAATTGACACATTATAATTTGCGCGATACAACACAATAAACAATAATTATAATCTAATTTAAACACCATTCGATCCCCCCCCAACAAAAACAACAACAAAACAACAAAAAACAAATCAAAGTTACTTGCATTTAATAGATTTACTAGGCAGAGCAGCAAGAAGATTTGTGCTATCTTGGCAACTGAATAGTAAACAGTCCTTTATGGAAATATGCGGAAACTGTCAATTTTCTGTCGACGCTTTTAGCATGTATATTTGGATGATGTTTTAACAGAATTTCATAGTGATTGACAGCATACACTATATTTATAGCCAAATTGTGTCTGCTGTGCTTTGTTTAGATTCACACCGGACGAAACTAATGGCCAAATTGTATTTTTTCAGAAATAACCCGGTAAAAAATTGCCTGCTTGTTATTACTGTGCTTCGAAATGAAAATTACCTTAGTAGAAATTTTCTTGTGTCGTGATAAACTAAGGAGAAAGGTATATTACTTCTAAGCGTGTTTTTCTGTTCGAATGATAATGTACAGTTACTGTATGAAGCCATGTGAAACCATGCAATGTTACCAGAGGCATGCTTATGAGAATGATTGTGAGGTTCAGTTTTTGGCATGGCATTTATGGAGTCCAGTGTAAGAATGATATCATTGGTATGATGAATTAGCGTTTCCTGGCCATCATTTAGTTAGTTGAATAAAACATACTTCAAAATTATAATGATGGAATCCAATGTTGAAAAGGTACCTGTACATCGGTTCTTATCAACTGATTTGTTGGCAATTCTTAACGTTTATCGGCTACCTGTAGATCTAAGGAAACTTACCAAGAACTGTAACTTGCATGTACATAAAACAGATAAATCAATACTTTATAATGAAGCAGTATTCTGTGACAATGGGTGTGCAATATTGTGGAAGGAATGCTCTGCAGACGGCAGCATTTTTTTTATCATTTCACTATTGCAAAGTGCAAACATGAGCTGAGAATAGTATGTATTGTCGAAAAATGCTTAAATTATGTATAACTAAAATAAAAAAGAAAACAACATTTGAGTAAAAGGGATTACTGAAGACATTATATCTCCTCTGTTCTTTGTGGAGTTCTAACAGTTTTACGATTTATTCCTTATAAGATCTATGCCGCTTGGAATGATTGTGTATTCGTTTTGTATGTGATGCATATGTGAGTCCTCTGCTATAACAGCATACATACAGCGTTGTTTTTGTGCTAAATTCCAGTAACAAGTATGTATCTAGTTATAGACACACACCATCGTTTGCAGGCAGAAATGTAGCTAACACTGATGTAGCTATTGATTATTTTGTCAATGTTGTGTTTAACTTGCGAAGACATGAAACGCGTAAATCGTTAAAGGAATTAAAATGCTTCATTTAAGAGCCCTTTTCGTAAATGTTACCAGTACGTTGTTGACAGACTCGTGGCAAATTTAAACTATTAGTGTAGTTATATCGGATGTTTTGTATCATTGGCATTAACCAAGATATCCAGTCTTGAATCCTTTGCTTGGAGCGCAGCTGTCAATGTTTTCCGAGTTTAATCAGTGTTGTCTTAATGAACTTACGTCATATTATGACGTGTACAAAACTAGATTCTTTATTTTCGTAAAACAATAAGCTAAAATCATTAACCTAGAAATAGTACATTGCTGTTTAAATGATGGCGTGATTATAAATACTCTTTTTCATGATTGATGATATTTTGTCTTTAAACATTATATCTAAGACCACAAATGATCCAGAAGTTTATGTCTCACTGAGCCATATGGCTATCTCACATATAATAATGTTTTTTTTTTATTAAGATATACTATTTCTGAGATATCGTCGCCGCTTCCTCTCCACAGTTGGTCATTAGCATCACTAAAAAGCAACAGAATAACGAAACAGTTGTATGATGTTCCTTACATCACTGACGACACCTAGAAGGACAAAAAAGCTGTATGGTGTCACTAACATCACTGACTAGACCTTGAATGACGAGAATGTTGTATGACCAAAATTTGTATTGAATGTTGTTTATACTGTGTTTTTTTATAATCTTTTGGAACAATTTTAAAATAGCAGACGATAAGACAAAGCGGACACCATAGCGTCGAGAGACAATCGGTACGTTAGGCCTAGTGGTCGTTTTCATGATTTTGCCCATTAAGCAAGACATTTTATTATTTGCAAAAGATTTTTTTTCAACCAGAAGATGTATATCACCTCTTTGAATAATTAATTTACTTAAAATCCCTGTTTTCAAACTAGCACTCTTGAGATAATTTTTCTTCAATTAGTTTCTTCTGCCTGTGAAAAACAGTGACATATATGTACATGTATAAAGAAGGGCAATGCGATAATCGTTCTGAAGTTCTTGTATAATACTATATATCGTTCGGTCAATACACTCCTTTCGTCAGAATGAAGCTACTTGAAAGGTCAAACGGCAGTACGGAGCAATGATTTGTTAGGCGCATGACACGACCTAAGTTTCATGGTAAATCCCCACCACCATGTTGGTATGTTGTTTTATCGTTGATTCTGTTACAAAAAAAAATCAAATAAGACATAATACTTTCACTTACGTTAATATACTTGTTCTACATCCGGGTGTTGTTGCAAAAACTTTATCTTGAAATAGCAATAGAAATTTGCAAGCTGATGTCCCCTTAATCATATTTCACTTGTTTTTATCAGTGATGATGTGTGTATTTGATGAAAGAACTCGTTGGCACATTTTTGAGTTTTTTCAAATGTTTAGTTGTAAATATATATATTTTTCATATTTTGATGGTGTTGTAAATCTGAATTACGACTTTACATATCGGTACTCCATGTCCTGGAAAATAAAAGTAGAATTTCAAATATTGTATCTACATTTTGTCTAAAAGTGTTTATCTTAAAGACTGGTATTGTGCAGTAATATCTGTTACGCAACAATAGCTTTTAATGTTAAAACATTGTCCTTTTAATAACGGTGTAACGAGACTAGTTCGCAAATCTCAACGGGGGGTCCAAGTTGGCAGAACGTCGATGCAGCTGGGGCACAATGAACGATCATTGACCGTTCAGTGTCCGATTGTAGCTGCTTTAATACTACCACGATGTATCATTGACGTTCAGATGGTATGTCATAAAGGGAGTATCTGTTCTATGTATCAAATATATTTGATCAAAAGGTGTCGCGTCTTTGGACACACTTAACATTAATAATGTTATTATCACTTATGCAATTATGTTATAGTAAATAAACATCATATTAGAAATAACTTAAAATAGAATATCGTTGTTAGTTTTGATCTCTGCAGCTTATATTCTGTCGTCTTCTAATTTTTACATCAAGATTAAAATAACGAGATATTTGGAATCAGTTAATCTTTGTAGTTATCTTTCGGTTTGCAGTTCACTGTTAGATACCATAAATTGATTGGGGTGTCTACTATAACAGCGTATGGAATACAGCGCCAAAGTTGTAGTCTTGAATGCTACTTACATTTTGGACTGTACCCAGTTAATGTCTAGTATTGATGAAGAGTCCAGGAAAAAGAAATAGCTACGAATTATACTTTAATTCATTATTCATATTCTAAATATTACAGTGATCATATTTATAGTTGGGGCGCAATGTACAAACTGCGGAGATAAACAGAAACAAATATATTATCTGCATAGCACGTGCTGGCAACACAGATATTCAACTTGTAATTTTTATAATAGGCCTTTGGCGAATAAATGATATCCGTACACTGATTTATCGTTAAGATATTTTACAAATTGAAATGAGTATGCCCCAAATCAGACGTATCAACCTTGGACATCCAATGCTTACGGAATGATTTCGTCAATAATTAACAGTTATTTAGTTTTTGTGACACGTTTCCACTCATCAATGATTCCAGTGTTATGATTGTTTGTTTGTTTTTGTTTAACGTCCTATTAACCGCCAGGGTCATTTAAGGACATGCCAGGTTTTGGAGGCTGAGGAAAGCCAGAGTACCCGGAGAAAAACCACCGGCCTACGGTCAGTATCTGGCAACTGCCCCACGTAGGATTTCGCAACCCAGAGGTGGAGGGCAAGTGATAAAGTGTCGGCCACCGCGGCCCCTTCTGTTTTATGTCATTGCACAAAGTGTATTTATTTTTGATGGTCTACCAAACAAACTGGTATTATACGTGTATATGATTGTTTGTCTATTATACTATATATTTTGACTCACTCGAATTTTAGCGCACAGATGAATTGGCAAACCTACTGTACTTGCCGTAGAAATAACAAATAGCGCAAACATATTAGCTCAATGTTTTTAGCACGTTAAAATAAGACTTCCACTGCAATACATGTACAATGTATGTACGTTCTAAAAGTACAAAATGTAATTGAGATAAACAATTCTTGTAATTTGGCCACCGTTCAAAATGTTGTTCCTGTTCTTCTTCAATCAGTTTTTCCTCTCTTGCGTTTCCATCTTTTTTTTTTTTTTTTATTAAAATAGAGTCATAAACAAGATTTATCTTTTTGATGTGTCAAATAATTTTCTTGAATTTCATTTCACAATCCATTTTCATCGCTTATTGATCTTTTTCACATAATAAAAACTTACAGTGATGGTAATGACAGGGATATTGATTGCACAAAGCGAAACAAATCTATTTTTGATTTGTTTTCCTATTGAATGACTCCTCTACATAGATAAGAGGGATTTATTTCCGGTGTTATCTACAGTAGAAAACAAACAAATATTATCCCCAGAGAGTGTAACACCAGAGGAAACCCGTACATGTCTGAGTTACAGCGATATCTCGTTACGTATGACATGTTACCATGGTAGCAGTCCTCTTGTATCCGTTATTCTCACAAATCGATTTCGGTTAAAGAGGAGCAATAACATTAGTATGACAAGTTAACATATTGTATATTGTGCCATTCTTATTTATCGTATCCGATATTGATCATATTTTTTTCTCAATGGAGGCTTCGTCTCAGTAATTACATTTACTTCCGGTAATAAATCTCGCAAACAAAGAGGAAAAATGACCAACCATAAAACAAGACGGAAAACACCAGAGGATGTTCCGTTTTAATCATAGACTAAAAGTGAATTTGTCATCGATTTTTACAATTGTTTTCATCTCTTACAATGATTATTTCTCGGATAACTGATATGATTACAGAGGTATATTTAGACTGAACCAATCCCACTGATCGAGTTGATGTTGACAACAGTTATCGTCGGTGATCAGAAGATGAAAGAGTACAGACAATGTGCATTAGTATACACTTTATTTAGTGTAGTAGTGGAGTGGTGTGTGTTGAGTAAGGGGATTTAGGTCTGTTTAGGAGTTGAAGGAACTATTTTCAGTTTCGTCAACATTATGTTACGTAGTAAGAATACAACAAAATCAGTGTTCAATGTATCAAAGTATCCACTAATCTCGAACAATTTCGAAAGAAATCACATCAACTTACACCAACCTCTCTTCCTTGCGAGGATGGAAGTTCATGAGGGGTCAGATACAGGTGTATCTGGCAAAAATCCACGTAATCAAGTAGGTGACCCCATACCTTTTCGCGTTCGATCGGGAAATCAAACCCCACTCACCTTGATGGAAGTTAGTATGTTACCACGGTACCACCCAAATGCCCTATAACCTCTAATATTGGGGTTTGGTTACGAGCAGATCGTCACATTAAATATAGTTATTATCTAGACATATACACTTATAAAATAAAAAAAAGTTTATTTGTATCCCCGTGAAGGGGCCGCGGTGGCCGAGTGGTTAAGGTGTACCGACACTTTAACACTAGCCCTCCACCACTGGGTTGCGAGGTCGAAACCTACGTGGGGCAGTTGCCAGGTACTGACCGTAGGCCGGTGGTTTTTCTCAGGGTACTCCGGCTTTCCTCCACCTCCAAAACCTGGCACGTCCTTAAATGACCCTGGCTGTTAATAGGACGTTAAACAAAAACAAACAAACAAACAAACAAGTATCCCCGTGATGTATTCAACAAAATAAACTGACAATTCTTGATTTTCCACTGAAATCGGACAAGGCCTAATGGAAACTATCGGCATTCATAAACTATTAACTGTTGATACTGAAAAAGAAACCCGTAAAAAAAATACAGCATTTATTTATAGACCAGTACTTCTTACCACAAAATGTACTGCTTATCACGAAACATACTGTTTACAACGAAACGTACTTCCTTTAACGAAACATGCGTACTGCTTACCACAAAATGTACTGCTTATCACGAAACATACTGTTTACAACGAAACGTACTTCCTTTAACGAAACATGCGTACTGCTTATTACAAAATGTACTGATTATCACGAACATACTGCTTACAACGAAACGTACTTCCTATAACGAAACATACGTACTGCTTACCACAAAATGTACTGCTTATCACGAAACATACCGCTTACAACTTTAGTCGTGAACAAAACTTATTCCCATGTTTCACGGTATTAATTTGTACTAAGCTGCAATAAATCTGAACTTGGGTTTGCGTGGGAGTACAATTTAAGTATATTCCATGTCGGTTTTGGATCAGGATGGGTTATCTAGTTTTGTTTTGTCTCTATAGACCTCAGAACACAGAGAAATATAAATGAGATTCGTAACACCTATAGTCAGGCTATCGGGGTTTCTGATGATTATAGACCCCTTGAGAGCATTGAGAGGAGACATCGATCTACTGTCTCCATTACGAAATTGGGAACACCCGTAAAGGTTTATTCGATTTTGAAGTCCTAAATAAAGAACGCTGTTCATGGAATGATAGCATTGACTCATCTAGAGATTGATCTACAATGTCGGCATCGTTCAAGGAATCAAGTGAAACAATAAACAAAGCGGGGGTGGTACGGGCTGGTCAGGTAAAAGTGTCTGTCGATGGGTCCGGTTGGATAGCATAACATTTAACAGTTCTTTCTCCTTACAGTTGTTGCTATACGAGTTGCATAGGTAGATCCCAGGTGGTCATAGGTAGATCCCAGGTGGTCATAGGTAGATCCCAGGTGGTCATAGGTAGATCCCAGGTGGTCATAGGTAGATCCCAGGTGGTCATAGATAGATCCCAGGTGGTCATAGGTAGGTCCAAGGTGATCATAGATAGGTCCCAGGTGGTCATAGGTAGGTCCAAGGTGATCATAGATAGGTCCCAGGTGGTCATAGGTAGGTCCAAGGTGATCATAGATAGGTCCCAGGTGATCATAGGTCGATCCCAGGTGGTCATAGGTAGATCCCAGGTGGTCATAGATAGATTCCAGGTGGTCATAGGTAGATCCCAGGTGGTCATAGGTAGGTCCCAGGTGGTCATAGATAGATCCCAGGTGGTCATAGATAGATCCCAGGTGGTCATAGGTAGATCCTAGGTGGTCATAGGTAGGTCCAAGGTGATCATAGATAGGTCCCAGGTGGTCATAGGTAGGTCCAAGGTGATCATAGATAGGTCCCAGGTGGTCATAGGTAGGTCCAAGGTGATCATAGATAGGTCCCAGGTGATCATAGGTAGATCCCAGGTGGTCATAGATAGGTCCCAGGTGGTCATAGGTAGGTCCCAGGTGATCATACATAGGTCCCAGGTGGTCATAGGTAGATCCCAGGTGGTCATAGATAGATCCCAGGTGGTCATAGGTAGATCCCAGGTGATCATAGATAGATCTCAGCTGATCATTGGTAGATCCCTAGTGAGTCCTTATTTAATCTCATATGCCACGAGTGTTCAGTGCTAAAGTTAAATCAGTTTCACGTGACACGTACATTGTACAAATGTAACCAAAACGTAAAATATTATGTAAAACCTCTTTCACCGAATTTGACTTTAGGACGATAACACACTTATTTTGTTTTGACTTTGAAATACAAACGGCGGCTGTTAATAATGTTATACAAATATGGCATAAAGGGAAGCATTTCAATCGATAACAATACTCCTATATCATTTTGTAAGACATATGATCATAGTAAGAAGTACATTTTAAGATAAATATGCATTTTTTAAACTTTAATCTCATTGGTTAAACATTTTTCCAAAACAGTTTTCCTGCCATGTCCAGAGTTATTAACTGTGTCCAATAAGAACATTTTTATGTTCGCAATGCATCGCTCTTTATATGCAATATTTATATGCTTTTATTTACAACCGCCATTTGCATTTCAATGTAAAAATAGAATCAGTGTTTATACATAATATAAGTCAAATCAGGTCAAACCCATACTCCTATTGTGTGAAATAAACACTTGTGAGCAAAACGGCATGCATTTTTTGTGCAATAAACATCTTTACTGTTACATCACTGTTATACAGAGTCTAACGTAGACGAGGCTGGATAACATAAAACAGAAGATATGTTGTTTCGTGGAAGCCATAACTTATTAAAAAGATTTAGGTAACATCCCATTCTCTTGTGTCCTAAACCATGTAGGTAACATTCCGTCACCTTATGTCGATAATATAATGTCCTCAAACATCTAGGTAAGATTCTAACCTCTTATGTCCTAAACCATGTAGGTAACATTCCGTCATCTTATGTCGATAATCTAATGTCCTAAAACATCTAGGTAACATTCCAACCTCTTATGTCCTAAACCATGTAGGTAACATTCCGTCATCTTATGTCGATAATCTAATGTCCTAAAACATCTAGGTAACATTCTAACCTCTTGTGTCCTAAACCATGTAGGTAACATTCCTTCACCTTATGTCGATAATCTAATGTCCTCAAACATCTAGGTAACATTCTATCCTGTTATGTCCTAAAACCTCTAGGTAACATTCTATCCTCTTATGTCCTAAACCATCTACATGTAGGTAACATTCTATCCTCTTATGTCCTAAAACATCTAGGTAACATTCTATCCTCTTATGTCCTAAAACATCTAGGTAACATTATATCCTCTTACGTCCTAAAACATCTAGGTAACATTCTATCCTCTTACGTCCTAAAACATCTAGGTACCATTCTATCCTCTTATGCCCTAAAACATCTAGGTAACATTCTATCATCTTATGTCCTAAAACATCTAGGTACCATTCTATCATCTTATGTCCTAAAACATCTAGGTAACATTATATCCTCTTATGTCCTAAAACATCTAGGTAACATTCTATCCTCTTATGTCCTAAAACATCTAGTTAACATTTTATCCTCTTTTGTCCTAAAACATCTAGGTAACATTCTATCCTCTTTTGTCCTAAAACATCTAGGTAACATTCTATCCTCTTATGTCCTGAAACTTCTAGGTAACATCCTATCCTCTTATGTCCTAAAACATCTAGGTAACATTATATCATCTTATGTCCTAAAACATCTAGGTACCATTCTATCCTCTTATGTCCTAAAACATCTAGGTAACATTCTATCCTCTTATGCCTTAAAACATCTAGCTAACATTCTATCCTCTTAATGTGCATATGTACAACTAGAGATTTATGTCAACAAAACACTATAGGTCTCCCCTTCTCTTACTAATAAGAATACCTGCATGTATTGTTTGTCTTAATTGGATATCCAATTCAAATAAGCACGGTTAGCAAAGTGAACCAAGTTTTTTTTTCAATCGATCTTTTATCTTTAAAGAATTGTTTTGATGTGACCATTGTAATACACTACATTACGAATGTCTCAAGTTTGATACAGATACTTCAGTTGTCCTCAACAAGGTATGTTCTGGATAAGATTGATCTGAACAACGACAAGATAACATCATGAAAATGAGCCACAAATATAAACACGATGTCTTTCGTTATTCTAAAGAGAGAGACAATATGACAAGGTGTTCCGAGAAGCTTACCGTCTTCTTGGTCCTACTCCATCGACGAAATTCGCTATCAACGATCATCGAAATAGAAAAAGAGAATACTTTGTACGTCCATTAAGATGATTATATCAACCATAAACTTGTCAATGGACTCCGACATTCTGTATTTCTCGCTTGGCTGATTCAGGTGTGATTTAGGAGGAGAATTAGATATCCTCTGTTGATAGCGATAATATGATGTCCTTTTTTATGGACGATAATTAGATGCCCGTCATTGAGGACGAGATTAACATTGAGGACAAGAATTAGATGTCCTTCAATTAGTGCGAAAATCGACACCTACACTTAAACTTTGAGCAGTTAGCATATGCTTTAACTGGTGACATGAACATATCGATTATATACTAGAATCTGGTAACAGGCCGATGCTTATATTTACATTCATATATTGTTTTTTTTGTGATTGGAAAAACTGCATATACATGCGTCAATAACGGAGTTGTCTTTATTGTTTTGATAAGGTCTTCAATGACGTAATCCTTGTATAAATGCAGAAACTTTAAATCAATTAAAAGTGATTTGTCACCAAACAACACAAAGATGTTGTCAGCTGTAAAATGGTTTACCATTATTATCACGCTGTCTTCCTCTGTGATTACACCTTAGTGTTAAACTGGCGGTTAATGGGGGTATACTCTAGTATAGGTTATATAACCTTGTATTTCCAGGAGGCTCTGAAAACAAGGTTGGAATTGGGCATGCTAATGTGCAGGATAGGAAATCATACTTGTTTTGATACACTTTTTTTTCAGCTGCGAAAAGTGTTTGGGGGAGAAACGAAATCTATATTTGTTATTGTCTTTTGCATTTGTCCAGGTATCAATGTTATCATCAGTACCGGATAACAGCTAAAACTACATTTTAAACTTAAACTTAAAATGAGCCTGACATGCTTTCGTGCTTTCAATGGACTGAGTGACGTTTTTATCAAAAAATTCTGCCAAAATGACTATGCACCGTGACGTAAGCTATTGTAACATAATTACATCCAAAAGTCAAAATGTGGGATTTTGGGAGGATTTAATGGAGAAATTGAACTTGGATTACAAACTGCGTCATTCAAACAGAATATGTGCTGATTGATGGTAAACAATATCGGGCCCAGCGTTCGTATCGATGTAAAAAAATGTATATCCGCAACGATCGTCTCCCACGCCATGACTGCCTGATTTAGTGTTCCCGAATTCGGTTAATATCATTGAAAAAAAAATGTAGCCAGACATCGTGTTATATAATCTAAAAGGAGTGATCTTGCAATATTTGAAATGAGACTTTGGTGGCTAAAGTTAATAAACGAAAAGAATGCTTACAAAATATATCTCAACGCTTCTCCTCTTGACGACTGACGGAAGGAAACGTTACCATGACATCATTGATTGATGACGTCAATGCAGTTTTATTATATTACAGGATCAGTGCAATTAGATACCGTGTCACAAGATAAACCTTGTAAGCGAAGTTTTCATTAAGATGTAAATTCCAATTCTGAAAAAACGTAGACAGGCGGAGTATATTAAGTCTTCAGGTTATAAAAGCGACCAAGGGAAACCGATGATTGAAGATCATTATTTCGTAATACCAAATTTTAACAATAAAGACCATTGATGTTTTCATCAAAAACAGATTTTGCAAGATAAGCATAATCTACCAAAACGAATACGTAATAGAGCCATAAAATGCCATAGATAAATTAGTCTTTTCAAATATATCCAAAAGGTATGAATTAAATGTTGGTCATGTGACCACCGCCAGCGTGTTGTGTTGTATGTTATAACTGTATGTAGGTGTGATGGATATTGACAGCTACCCCTTCGTGTAGAACTGCAGCCAGGACCATGGTAGAATTTATATGTATATCCCCTTCTTATATAATGATTAACGCATTCTAGCCGACCTAATCCTCGAGTTTGTGGTTTAACAAGGCAACAATGATAAATTATTATACAGAGAATCTAGTGTATCACAGATTTAGAGAACTATGGGTAAACCTCGACATGGTTAGAATGCATGTAGAGTAAAGGAAAGTCACACCATGTTTTCTAGGATACTGCTTTGTGAAGTGAAATCCTGTGAGAATCTTAGAAACCGTAAAAAGTGCTTCCAACAGAGTTATGCAACCAGCTACATGTATACTACGTTTCGAATGATTATTTTTAAAAACATGTCTCTGTATTACTTATAGAACGTGAATTGTCCAGGAAGTCTTCCTGTTTGGGGAAATGAATCCCCTCGAGCAGGAAACTCTCTTTTGCCAGTCAGACACCGGTTGTTTTTGTTTCGTTAAATCCTGATGCCTCACCACTTCTGATCTGAATAAAATCTGTAACATTCAAGGTTAAGAATTAATAGTTCAGTAACATTCAAGGTTAAGAATTAATAGTTCTGTAACATTCAAGGTTAAGAATTAATAGTTCAGTAACATACAATATCAAGAATAAATAGTTCTGTAACATACAATGTCAAGAATAAATAGTTCTGTAACATACAATATCAAGAATAAATAGCTCTGTAACATACAATATCAAGAATAAATAGTTCAGTAACATACAATATCAAGAATAAATACATGTAGTTCTGTAACATACAATGTCAAGAATAAATAATTCTGTAACATACAATATCAAGAATAAATAGCTCTGTAACATACAATATCAAGAATAAATAGTTCTGTAACATACAATATTAAGAATAAATACATGTAGTTCTGTAACATACAATGTCAAGAATAAATAATTCTGTAACATACAATATCAAAAATAAACAGTTCTCTAACATACAATTTCAAGAATAAATAATTCTGTTCCGTGGAACCAATATTTCACTGAAGCATGTTTGCGCTTGTTGTCAGTCCAGTTTTTCCCTTGACTTCATCATGCCCTGAGAAACCTAATGGCTAATCTAGACGACACATGGGACATCTGTTTATCATGTGATTAAATGATAACAGCTCATATGAACGGGATCGATAATTACACGTGTATCTATCCTCAGTGGACAAGTCGGTGACATCTGATAATCTATTTACCTCGACCTTTAACAACGTAATCAACATGGACAACTCAACAGTAAGCTGTATGACAAGCATGTTCTAATTAATTCCATGTTTTTGATGGATTCTTTTCGATAATGTAATTCCCGTGATAGATGGTGCCAGCCCAAATTAAACCTCATAGTTTAGACAGGTTGATTAACGTAAACTTTTATAGTCGATATCAGGATATCACCGTAGTAATCATATATACCTAGTGTCACCCCGATACTCGTTTTGAGAACAAGACATTACCTGGTATTGGCATTGCTTTTCATAGCGTCGTCGATGGAACAGAAGAGGAATACATTCTTATGCAATATCCTTTTTCAAGAGTCTCAAAGTAATGTGTGTCCTCAGTTCAGATGTAGATGAGACGGTTTTTCTTCAACGTACATTTAAGGATTGAATATAGTTATGTTGAGGTGTATGGGGGTATAAACCTCAATAGGTCTTGAGACAAATTTTATGAACTGCGAAGCAGTTCATAATAAATTTGTCTCAAGACCTATTGAGGTTTATGCCCCCATTCACCTCAACATAACTTTGTTCAATCCTTATATTTATATTTTTTTTGATATTTTGTATACTATTTTGTCCTTGACAAATAGGGACTTGTGCAAGTCTACCACAGAACTTACCGAATTGTACGTCATCACTCTTCGTCTACATATGGTTATTACTTAATAACGAATTAAAACAAATATTATTTTTAATGGAATTAATTTCATATAAATATGATCACTTTTAAAAGGGAATTAAAAAAATATAGTCCAAGCTCGACAAATGTATTCCTACGCCGGACTTGATATAGTTCATTGGAAAATGACTTGAGTTAACTGTGGTAGGTTCATTCAGTCAAAATTAAGTGGAAATATAAATATTTCACAATAACCAAATGTTTATACTTGTACATTCCTTAGAAAAGAAACGTTTGTTTACAGACAATACTAAGCAATAATTCCAAAATACTTTAAAATATCTTTAAATTCTTCCCACGTTTCCTTATTATATCGCCTCATAAGAGTTTCGTCCCCTTTGTCAGTTTGAACGTCAGCCTTGGTATGCCTTTGTTGTTTCACGTTTTGAGTTGATTCAAATCGTTTTTTTCTTCGTGTCATTTTAGAAATATCAAAATTATCTTAAGTGCATGGTCGTATTTAATTGCTAAAACTGTTATTTAACAATTTTGCATAAACTAACTTCTATCTTAATGTAGTGACTTTCCTTTATTTATTTGGGTTTTTACAAGTACGTTTTATGTTTGTCTTCGGGGTTTTTTCCTATCATAGATATTGTTCTGGTAACGAGTCGTACAAAATTTCAATGAACAGTTTACTACTGTAAGGGAATTCGGACGTGAGTATCCTTCATGAAGAACATAATACGATAATCAGAAATACAAGCTGAGCTAAATATAACTATCATAGTTTGTGTTAATGGCATCAGGGATACTTTAATTAATTTAAATCGATGTTCTCGTAGCTTGGTTAGTGTCTGATCAAATTCATTTATTATCTCAACACCTATACAGGTATACAGAGATAGGCAAAATCAATTTACAAGTGACGTCATCGATAACAAAACAGTACACTTAACTACATATTCTGAACAATTTCGTAGGTTATAACACAAGAGAACACATTGTGATTACAGGGATTCGGGTACTGACAGGTTTCGGGGCACTTATATCTTTCGAATTCAAACAATCTTAAAGCTTATTGAATAGAATTGATACGAATATCTCCAATGTCCGCTAGCGTTAGGTCCAGGTCAATGTCGGCCAGCGTTAGGTCCAGGTCAATGTCGGCTAGCGTTAGGCCCAGGTCAATGTCGGCCAGCGTTAGGTCCAGGTCAATGTCGGCTAGCGTTAGGCCCAGGTCAATGTCCGCTAGCGTTAGGTCCAGGTCAATGTCGGCTAGCGTTAGGCCCAGGTCAATGTCCGCTAGCGTTAGGTCCAGGTCAATGTCCGCTAGCGTTAGGCCCAGGTCAATGTCCGCTAGCGTTAGGTCCAGGTCAATGTCGGCCAGCGTTAGGTCCAGGTCAATGTCGGCTAGCGTTAGGCCCAGGTCAATGTCCGCTAGCGTTAGGCCCAGGTCAATGTCCGCTAGCGTTAGGCCCAGGTCAATGTCCGCTAGCGTTAGGCCCAGGTCAATGTCCGCTAGCGTTAGGTCCAGGTCAATGTCGGCGAGCGTTAGGTCCAGGTCAATGTCCGCTAGCGTTAGGTCCAGGTCAATGTCCGCTAGCGTTAGGTCCAGGTCAATGTCCGCTAGCGTTAGGTCCAGGTCAATGTCCGCTAGCGTTAGGTCCAGGTCAATGTCCGCCAGCGTTAGGCCCAGGTCAATGTCCGCTAGCGTTAGGCCCAGGTCAATGTCCGCTAGCGTTAGGCCCAGGTCAATGTCGGCTAGCGTTAGGTCCAGGTCAATGTCCGCTAGCGTTAGGCCCAGGTCAATGTCCGCTAGCGTTAGGCCCAGGTCAATGTCCGCTAGCGTTAGGCCCAGGTCAATGTCCGCTAGCGTTAGGCCCAGGTCAATGTCCGCTAGCGTTAGGCCCAGGTCAATGTACGCTAGCGTTAGGCCCAGGTCAATGTCCGCTAGCGTTAGGCCCAGGTCGATGTCCGCTAGCGTTAGGCCCAGGTCAATGTCCGCTAGCGTTAGGCCCAGGTCAAGCATAAACTCGTAATCTGAAGAGAACAATTCACTATCTGATACTGTACGGGTAATTATGTTAGTATTCCATGTGATATTGTACAGATACAGAGATCTGTACTCCAGGTAATATAGTATAGATCCTGACATCTGAACACTTGGTGATACTGTACAGATACAGAGATCTGTACTCCATGTAATATAGTATAGATCCTGAGATGTGAACACAAGGTGATACTGTACAGATACAGAGATCTGTACACAAGGTGATACTGTATAGATACAGAGATCTGAACACAGGGTGATACTGTACAGATACAGAGACCTGAACACAAGGTGATACTGTACAGATACAGATCTGTACTCCAGGTAATATAGTATAGATCCTGAGATCTGAACACAAGGTGATACTGTACAGATACAGAGATCTGAACACAAGGTGATACTGTACAGATACAGATCTGTACTCCAGGTAATATAGTATAGATCCTGAGATCTGAACACAATGTGATACTGTACAGATACAAATATTTGTTCTCCAGGTTATAATGTACATATATTGAGATATGTACATCAGCTGAAACTGAACTGATGTAGAGATTGGTATTTCAGGTGATAATATTCAGATATAGAGATCTGTACACGAGGTGATATTGTATATATATATCAAAGACCTGTATTTTGTTATTTTTTTATACATTCACCTTCGCAAGGACAGATTTCTTTTTCTTATATGCTATCATTTACTTGCGATTGAGAAGACTTTGGCGGCAAAGTCTGGTTTTTTCTTTTTGTTTTTGTTATTCTTTTTTTTTTTTTATATATTTATGTATATAGATTTATATTTAAATGCGTCTGGCATTGTCACTTTATAGTCTGTTTGAGAGCTCTGGCATTCACGTACGTTAAAATGCCATCCATCACGCGCTACACTTATCAGCGTATTTATCCAGGATAATTAAGTTTAACGACTAATTATTTCGTCTACATTATTTGTTATAAAAATATGCCATTTGCGCATTACTTTGATAAAAAAATGATTAACAAAATTGATTTAAAAAAAAAATTCCATGTACTATTTTGCTTGCAAAGCTCTGGCATTCAAATAGATCTTAGATACCATACAATGCTTAAGTAATCCAAATGGTACTGTACAAATACCGAGATCTGTACATCAGGTGATACTGTACAGATACCGAGATCTGTACACCAGGTAATACTGTACAGATACAGAGATCTGTACGCCAGGTAATACTGTACAGACACAGAGAAATGTACATCAGGTGATACTGTACAGATACCGATATATGTACACCAGGTGATATTGTTCAGATACAGAGAGCTGTACACAAGGTGATACTGTATAGATACAGAGATCTGTACACTTGGTGATACTCTACAGATACAGAGATATGTACACTAGGTGACACTGTATAGATACAGAGATTTGTACACAAGGTGATACTGTATAGATACAGAGATCTGTACATAAGGTGATACTGTACAGATACCGATATATGTACACCAGGTAATACTGTACAGATACAGAGATCTGTACAACAAGTAATACTGTACAGACACAGAGAAATGTACACCAGGTGACACTGTACAAATACCGAGATCTGTACATCAGGTGATACTGTACAGATACAGAGATCTGTATTCCAGGTAATAATGTACAGATACAGAGATCTGCACGCTAAGTAATACTGTACAGATACAGAGATCTGTACTTCCGGTCATACTGTATAGATACAGATATTTGTACATCAGGTGACACTGTACAGATACAGAGATCTGTACACCAGGTGATACTGTATAGATACAGAGATCTGTACACCAGGTGATACTGTACAGATAAAGAGATATGTACACCAGGTGATACTGTACAGATACAGAGATCTGTACACCAGGTGATACTGTACAGATACAGAGAAATGTACACCAGGTGACACTGTACAAATACCGAGATCTGTACATCAGGTGATACTGTACAAATACCGAGATATGTACATCAGGTAATAATGTACAGATACAGAGATCTGCACACTAAGTAATACTGTACAGATACAGAGATCTGTACTTCCGGTCATACTGTATAGATACAGATATTTGTACTTCAGGTGACACTGTACAGATACAGAGATCTGTACACCAGGTGATACTGTATAGATACATATATTTGTACACCAGTTTATACTGTACAGATAAAGAGATATGTACACCAGGTGATACTGTACAGATACAGAGATCTGTACACCAGGTGATAATGTATACATACAGAGATATGTACACCAGATGATACTGTACATATACAGAGATCTGTACACTAGGTGATACTGTATAGATACAGAGATTTGTACACTAGGTGATACTGTATAGATACAGAGATTTGTACACAAGGTGATACTTTATAGATACAGAGATCTGTACATCAGGTGACACTATATAGATACAGAGATCTGTACACCAGGTGATACTGTATAGATACAGAGATCTGCACACAGGGTGATACTGTACAGATACAGAGATTTGTACATCAGGTAAAACTTTACAGATACAGAAATCTGTGCACTAGGTAATACTGTACAGGTGCAGAGATCTGTACACCAGGTAATACTGTATAGATACAGAGATCTGTACACCAGGTGATACTGTATAGATACAGAGATCTGTACACCAGGTGATACTGTACAGATACAGAGATATGTACACCAGGTGATACTGTACAGATACAGAGATATGTACACCAGAAGATACTGTACAGATACAGAGATCTGTACACCAGGTGATACTGTACAGATGCAGATATATGTACACCAGGTGAACTGTACAGATACAGAGATCTGTACACCAGGTAATAATGTAGATATAGAGATCTGTATACCAGGTAATACTGTATAGATACAGAGATCTGTACACTAGGTGATACTGTACAAATACAGATATCTGTGCACTAGGTGAAACAGTATAGATACAGAGATCTGTACACCAGGTAATAATGTAGAAACAGAGATCTGTACACTAGGTGATACTGTACAGATACAGAGATCTGTACACTAGGTGATACTGTACAAATACAGATATCTGTGCACTAGATGAAACAGTATAGATACAGAGATCTGTACACCAGGTAATAATGTAGATACAGAGATCTGTACACCAGGTGATACTGTATAGATACAGAGATCTGTACACCAGGTGATAATGTATACATACAGAGATATGTACACCAGATGATACTGTACATATACAGAGATCTGTACACTAGGTGATACTGTATAGATACAGAGATTTGTACACTAGGTGATACTGTATAGATACAGAGATTTGTACACAAGGTGATACTTTATAGATACAGAGATCTGTACATCAGGTGACACTGTATAGATACAGAGATCTGTACAACC
This sequence comes from Pecten maximus, assembly GCF_902652985.1. Taxonomy (NCBI): domain Eukaryota; kingdom Metazoa; phylum Mollusca; class Bivalvia; order Pectinida; family Pectinidae; genus Pecten; species Pecten maximus. The sequence goes on along the minus strand of NC_047032.1, from coordinate 20,497,915 downwards.
AGCTGATACTGTATAGATGCAGAGATCTGTACATAAGGTGATACTGTATAGATACAGAGATCTGCACACAGGGTGATACTGTATAGATACAGAGATTGTACATCAGGTAATATTGTACAGATACAGAGATCTGTACACTTGGTAATACTGTATATATACAGAGATATGTACACCAGGTAATACTGTAGAGATACAGAGATCTGTACACCAGGTGATACTATACAGATACAGAGATCTGTACACTGGGTGAAACTGTATAGCTACAGAGATCTGTACACCATGTGATACTGTACAGATACAGAGATCTGTACACAAGATTACACTGTATAGATACAGTGATCTGTACGCCAGGTGATACTGTACAGGTACAGAGATCTGTTCACAAGGTGATACTGTACAGATACAGAGATCTGTACACCTGGTGATACTGTACAGATACAGAGATATGTGCACTAGGTGATACTGTACAGATACAGAGATCTGTACACCAGGTAATAATGTAGATACAGAGATCTGTACACTAGGTGATACTGTACAGATACAGAGATCTGTACACTAGGTGATACTGTACAAATACAGATATCTGTGCACTAGATGAAACAGTATAGATACAGAGATCTGTACACCAGGTAATAATGTAGATACAGAGATCTGTACACCAGGTGATACTGTATAGATACAGAGATCTGTACACCAGGTGATACTCTACAGATACAGAGATCTGTACACCAGGTAATACTGTACAGATACAGAGATCTGTACACAAGGTCATAGTGTATAGATATAGAGATATGTACACCAGGTGATAATGTAGATACAGAGATCTGTACACCAGGTAATACTGTATAGATACAGAGATCTGTACACTAGGTGATACTGTACAGATACAGAGATCTGTGCAATAGGTGATAATGTACAGACACAGAGACCTATGGAGAGATGTTTATTTTCATTGATGCTGTCTCCGGAATTTCTGGTCCATGAAATCAGATCGTTAATTGATACGATGGTATGGATATATATCCATGTGGTATTATTGGTATTTGTATTATTCCTCTGACCATCAAAATCATCACCAAAAAGTTTGTAAACTAAAATATATATTAACGTATAGAAAAGTAGCGGTTTTATTTACCGTAAACAGCATTTAGACGCATACTTCTGTATCATTTCAGACTGAGTCTGAGGCGGGACAGCTGGGCCAAAAAATAAATGGTGAGATTGTTCAAGGTAATACGTTTCATGAGCAAACGTAGTATATACATGTTTGAACATATAACAACAGTACGTGAAACACAGAAATAACTAAAATACATTGAGTTTGTTTTTATTGATTTAATATTCAATAACAATAAATTTAACATATGTATAATAATCAAAATGAATGCATGTTTCCATCATAAATACGCTTTACAAAAAATAACTTTGACTGAATGGCACCATTTGAAAAATAACATTAATCGTCTTTAAATATAGATTGAAATATCACTCTTTAAATTAGCATTCGTATCTTTGTCTCTGTAGCACGTTGCACGTGCATTTCATGTGCATGTCACATTGGTTCGATAAAATCCAGTTCGTTCTTAGGACAGAGAGTTCTGGTATTGGTCCCTGTGATTCCCGCACTTGGTTCGGTTTAGAGATGACAAGCTTTCACGGCACGATGATGACGCAATTCGCAAATGAAAGTTCAAGCATGTACATATGAGCTGCAGAAGCGTCATTGTTGGTGTTTTGCTTGTCGATCCATAAAGGCACTATGGCAGTGTCGATGTGGTGTCATATTTTGGTTGACACCAGTTCGAACCGGCCACTTGCTTCTTTTAGCTGATCGGTTGTGATCAACCCTTGGCTTGTTTGGTAAGGCGAGTGCAAGCAGATCACGTGAGGTTAACGAGGCTTACGGTCAGATCCCTGTAGTATATGAACGACCCGACCATCTCGCCATTGTTAAGACGACCGCCCATAGGGAGGAAGCCGACACGACTGAACCCTCCAATCTTCTCAACAATTCTTTGGATGGCAACATTATTTGAAAATGTATCAACGTACATGGCCACGTACCCAAGTCGACACGAGAAGTCGATGGCTGTACGCAGAGCAAATTCTCCAAGTCTCTGTTGACGTTCGGATCTCTTTACAATCACAAATGGATCGGCGACACCCGAGGGACCCCGATAAAATTTGCTGACTGCAATAATGAATGCAGCAATCATGTCCCCACTTTCTTTACACATGATAGCGAAGCAGTCACTACCATCAATCTCCCTTCGGAAGTCTTTTTCGGAATCAAATTCGTCCATTCCGTATCCCTCGCTGTTCTGTGCAGCTTCCTGTATCATGCAATATGTTTGTGTGAGTTGGCGGTCGGTCATGAAATCGATAATCACCGCTCGGCCAGTCTGTAGAGCGGCCACCATTGGGAGACTGTACATGTTGACTTTCTCGTCTTTCAGCAGCATGTTTTACCTGTAAAATATAAAGTATTGAACATATAAGTATACTGTCTGTATACATCCTGGGTATATCTATTTCATGGCGAGGTATTCAATTGTCAAGGTAGCAGGGGAAATAAAATAGATTTTATGAATGGCTTGGTGTAGTTCATGTAGATCCCGTATATGGTAGCTGTGTATATTGTGACTGGTAGCAGTATGTTTATACATGTATATCTACATAGCCGACCCGAACCACTGCTATAGTACATCGTGGTGTATGAGTACTCACAGTCTACACAGTGTAAGGTGTTTACAATATACTCTACATAAACATGTTGTCTGTAGCGAGTGTACAGTACTCTTCGACATTCTAACTGAAACCTATAATTTAATGTTCTGATTCGACATTCCAATTAATGACCATGTTTCCATTCTTGAAATTTTAATTATCTGATTAACGGAGTCAATTGGCTAGTACAGAGACGTACAGCATGCTGGTATGGATATCTTATTAGCACAAATCCACAATTCAATGTCTTTTAATCGTGTTCCAGTAGGTCTTTGCCGAATTGGGCAACGAACTATGATACTTTTGTGGTATCAACATAATCTTTATCTAATTTAAACCTTCTATATTAAAATGATATTCGTTCAAAACAACGATGAAAAGTACGTATTCAATATATCTGTGATGTTTTATTGATTTGAATCTTACACTCAACTGTTTATGTGGTCAACACATACGTATATTGTGCGTTAAGTTAAGTTTTTATACGTTACGGTCCTTAAATATGCTGAGTCAGCATACACATTGCACTGTCACTCCCTAAACAACGGTAAACATGCTGGTATCGTTAATGTTACGAAAACCCAATCACGTCCTATCAATTTGTGTCGTAAACCCGTTTAAGATCGTGAGACGGACCCCATTTTAGCTGTCATACGGAACATCAATAACTGCCCACGGGTCATTTACGTCTCCTAATGATGTCCACACCCTCAGGTGTATCGGACTCCACAAAACCACAACTTCGCCGAGTGCTACTGTACACTTTAATAGGTAGAGATGGTCGGCTAGTCACCTGTCATCACAGAACTAGAATAGACACCGAGATCAGCCCCAGCATCATCACCGTTCATTGAACTAAGGAAACTTTTCAACCCAAACCGTGTCATAGGAAAGCATTAAATAATTTAAGGAAAAATGTGAAGTTAAAATCAATTAATGTTTTCCAAGGGAAAAGTAAACCCTTGCTTTAAGGAATATTTGTGAAATATGGGTCAGTCCTGTCACAATATTACACATCTACAACTTAAATAGGATGTATAGATACTGCACTACAGCTTCTTAACTGTTTACAAAATACAAAAAAAAAACGTGTGTTTATAATAGACAGGTAGGCTCGACACTAACGTCCCTGACCTAGAATAGACTGTCAATATTTACATACATATCTAACTCGCTTACTTTAAACGCATGGAAAGACCAGGCTTAGATGACTAATGCTCCGTCTGTCGAGAACTGCCGCGGATCGATCGTTTTACTTGTAATAACATAAGACAATTGCATCATTGTTATTACACGTGCGTATCAGTCGTTCCGTTTTTTTGTAGCGAGTACCATCCACATGTGATATTGAGTCATGTAGTTGTTTAATAACATTGCTAAACCATTAAAATGTCGAAGTGTAATTAAAACTACACGTGGAAATCATAGCATATACACGTGTGCTAATGAGTCAGAATTAATAACAAGTACAATTTTAAATGCAAACTAACATATAACATGAAACAATTTGTTAATTAATGAACAGAAGCCATTTAAAAATGTGTACTTACGTTATTGATAAAGTCTGTTGTTGTTTGTAAGAGAGTAAAATCCTGCACTGTTTGTATTAATATAGGTCTATGTCCACGATCGTTTAGGCTGTTTCTGATTCTGATCGCTGGTCGACTTGTTTATATACAGCTTGTGTGACGTCACATCATACACAGACGGCTTCCTGGAGCTTCGCCAAGTCGACAGTGTTAGGCGCGAGACACTAACACCTATCATGCAGACTGCCCCATAAATATGATTGGTCGATGAGGTTTAGACAGATATGCAGCTATGCAAATTAATTAGCCCGTAAGTGTGTTACGGGAATGCATTGTGGCCGTATCAGAGCAATAACAGCATGTTATTGGCAGTTACATGCACCACACGGAAAAATTCTGACTTTATTTCGGTAGAATATGCAAATGTTATGTTAATTAACTAATTAAAATTTAACATATTTGAATATATTATTATATTATATAGTTTTTACATGGTCTCGTAAGACCATATTGGTTAGTATTACTCTCCAATGTTCTTGACTGGAAAGTTTTATTTCTGAGTTATGTTAATAATGTTTGATTGCTTGGCTTTTTGTTTGGCTTATCTTTTAATTGATTCAATATTTCCAAGACTGTATGTATCAATGAGAATAAACCAAAAGAAGGTTACAGTAGAGGTGATTTATGGATACTCTGATTTAGTAGTATGAACTGTCACTCACGTGTATTATCGAGACATTAGTGTACATAATACAGTTCCTACCGAGACACATTTTTTATATACAGTGTAACCGATAAACGATATATCGATATGGAGCCCTTTCTGTTTAAAGACGATCTGTGAATTCATTTCGTTCTACTTGCTTTACTCCAACCTGAACAAACGGTGTCAGTGGAAGTATCCAGCGAATGGCCTAGTTTTCATTGATAGAACGATTCTACATATTTTAATATGCATATATATCTAATATATATGTTTACATTATGACCACCTTCCCCAAATACTATACGCATTTTATCACCCCCATTTCATCACCATCAGCCCCACTATTAAAACCATATTTTGTTAAATTTTGACAAAATTCGAATTTGATACACAATTTGGGTAAAATACATTGATCACAAGTGAAGATCGTTTAGAACACCAGAGCCTGACGAATAGTGTTGTAGTCGTCACTGATTCCATAAAACTCCCGTATATAGACTCGGTTATATCAATAAATTATCAACACAAGGTGCGTAATAACCTGTACCTGTCCATACGCCGAGTCTTATAAGGTCATACCTGTGCGTGTGTGTATATAGATATGTATATACCTGTTCTCCACATAGGTGAAGGTGTTTTGCAGCTACAGTGTTGTTACACAAGTATGTATTTCCCTTAAAACTTTATAGACGTTGTTTTTATAAATGGAAATAATCCACCTATCCTTCCATCTACCGATTCATTTATTCATTCATTCATTCATTCTTTCATATGCATTTAATAATCCTCCAAACATCTATCTTCCCATTCATTCAGCATTTAATAAGCAATTCATTCATATGTATTTAATAATCAATCCATCCATCCATTCATTTATTAATTAATTAATTAATTAATTAATTCATTCATTCATTCATATGCATTTAATAATCCATCCATCCATCCATCCATCCATCCGTCCATCCACCCATCATCCATATTCATTCATTCATTTATTTATTTATTGATTCATTCATATGCGTGTAATAATCCATCTATCCATCCATCCATCCATCCATCCATTAATGCATTTCTATTAAAACAATCAGTGATTACTATAATCTTTACACGGTCGTATCAATCTATTCCCTAAATAATCTAAACACAATTTATTACATGTAACTTCTCACCTCTTACATCAATAACCGCATTCCATACGATTCGCGATTCGCAGACCCATAAGTTCATGAAAGTTCATAATAGAAAGCACCACCATGGCATTACTACATATCAATATTAGAGACGGAAAAGTCAGTGGCCTACAACCGAAATAAAGATTAATACACATTTAACTGGTACGGATTGGTATATCGTACTGGCATTAGTGACTAGCTGTTAACACAGAATGTTGTACTAAATGTCACATCTGTCAAATATTGCCGAAAACGAAACAAAAATGACACCCTGGTATTTTAAAGTGATATTTTTACGCACAATATTATTTACTTTCAATGAAAAGTATTTAAAAATATAAAGCTAATGTTATGTTAGTGTTGTTATGTCATGCACAATGGAATTCTGTGATGAAATACTAACTCTTAGAGACACCATGACTAGTTCCACAGACATAGGGTATGTTAAGGTACAGTCTTATCTTTTACAAAGAGTGCATTCCAATATTTCCAGAAAGGAAAGCGTACAGTATGTATACAGCTGTTTATAGTTTTGTTATTTTGTCTGATTTGTTGTTTTTATTTGTATGGTAACTAATATGACATTTAATAGAGAAACAATGCTAAATATCTTCTCCAGCAGATATCACCATTGTTGTATTTCAACAGTCCATTGCTATTCATGCGAAAGCTTTTAGATATTTCGTAAGCCCGAATAATCTACTGCTTCTGCTTTAATTGTGAGGGCATGTTTTATTCGACACCTTTTAACAGTGGAATATTTTTGTTGAGAGTCCTCCTAATGGAAAATTTGACCGATTACTGTACATATGTGGGAGCGAGCAGGCATCTAGGGTGACGCAACTCGATACTAAATAGCTGAGTCACAGCCGATTTTCATGAGAAAATAAACGTAATGAAGATACTTTTCACTTAACATTTGATAGTGAATTATGACATCATCTATAGATGACATCATCTATATTTCCAGATAAATTATTTAAAATATTTGATGATAAAATCATCAGAAATGTTACCATTATATTGAATTATGAGTATTATTTATCGTATGTATGTTATGCAGCCTCTAAAATTCCATCGTGATATCGTAGCTTTTTAATATCTGGTAACCAAACCCTAGAACTTCGCTTGTAAAGACTTAGAAAATTAATTAAATCTACATTGTAGATGAGTAATCGTCGCAATTATCCAGAACTTAATTTAACTAGACCGTGATAATTATTATCGTGAAAATAAGTGCTGAGAGTCGACAATGCTGACTCTTTATTAGATAAAACCTACCTAGTACATAGTAAATAGCTATGTGATATCAGAAAGATATCGTCAGGATGGTCCTATTTCTTATATTGTTAGAATCTCGTATCTAGGTTTCGATCGCTTTTATTGTTTCAACAGACAAAAATCATTCCATGGTATTTTACGGCACCTTTTCTAAAAAAAGTTTGTTTGAAAACAGGTTTGTTTAAAACAGCGTATATTTATTTAGACTAAATACATGAAGACCAGTTGTGTACGAAGCAGTGAATATCTACTTAAACTATTGTGCAAACCATTTGTATATGAAGTAGTGTATAATTGGTAGGAATAGATGAGGCATTCCGTAACAAAATTTATTTTTTTATTTATTTAAGATGAAACTTCCCAAATATTTTAATATCATTTTATAAGATAAATATTTTTACTTTGTGTATTGATCGCAGGAACATTCGGAGAAGGTACACATCAAGCTTGACTTTCTTTTAATTTAATGGAGTAATTTTTGAGTAATATTCAGATCTTTTCTGTACATTATATTGTATAGGTGGTTACTCACTTAACATGACGGTATCCACTGTTTAGTTAAAGGTGAAACATAATTAACACCATGCCCTCTTCTCATGTCTTTATATAAGGTTTGTAAAATGACGGAGTAAAAATATGTATCATAACAAACAATGTTTTCATTTTTTCCATCTAGTTCATTTTTCTTGCATTGTTAGTTTGATTTCAAATAAGGAAAGAGAAAATGTGCGTTTATTCATAATGTTCGAGATACTTAAACATACAATATGCAACTTTCTGATATGTTCCAAAAAATTAAAAAAAAACATGCATAGATAATGTTTTCTACAATATTGTTTTAAATGAATTAATAATATTGTAAAGGATCTAGGTAGAAAAAAATATATACTTAGATTGATGATAAAATTATTTAATTAATAATGTAATTGCGGAGTTATGACTTTATTTTTTTAATATCCGGTAATAATTAAATTTATTTCGGATCATCTACTCAATATGTGAATATAGTTACTGTGAGATAAATCTAAAACAATAAATGTTACTGATTATACTATATCGTGGGTCAGAAACAATTTATGTAAGCTAGGTAGTATTCGGTTATAAAACATCCCGAAGCCGATTTCGTCAGCCGACCAAACACAAATAACGTTTATTTCGTAAAAGGATTGCGATGTCGAAATTAATCATTTAAATCTACCCACATAGAAACACAATGAAATAATAAACCTTGAGATAGAATAACAATGTCACTTTTAAAATGGTTTTCGTCATTAATGAAAGTATTTTTGTTCCTACGGCTGTTGTAAATACTTTAACACACATATACATGGGACATGAGATGATGACATTTACTAGATATCCTGCATCATTCTGACAGATCTAGAGACTATACACATGCGTATAGCACACGAAGTTAGTATAAACATATTCATACTTAATGAATTAACACATTCTATCTACTATAGGTCACATACACGTAAATAGCACGTGCATTTAGTATAATACAGACTTAATGAACTAACACATTCTATCCACTATAGGTATATTGATTACACATACGATTATAGCTCGTGCATTTAGTATAATAGATATATACTTAATTGATTAACATATTATATCCATTTTAGGTTTAAAGACTACATGTACGTGTTTATAACACGTGAGTTTAGCGATAGATGCAATTGTACGCTTTGTATGTATGTTATAAAACTGAGTCGTTGTTTTGTTCGTTCTAGAACTTGTTACTGATGGTAAGACCTGCAATATGGAATTCCGCAGGGGAAGTTAGGAAAATCAAAATGGACTTTTAATGTAAAAAAATATAGAAAAGGAGACATGTTTGACGATATGTTTGTTTTCCTTGAATTTTGACATTGATAATCATCTGTTCTTATAATTCTTCGATTTTGTTTAAACTCTGATAATTAAACAAAACTAGAAAATAATCTGTAATACTGGTATAATAGGGTAGATGTATTATCCCCAAAGGTTAATCATGTAATAATCTTTTTTGATAATAAGGTATTAGATAGATCAGTACCTTGCCATTTAAATGTCCATTAACGCGAGCAATATATTGTATCCGGGATCGGTCAAGGTATTGACTAACAGCTGACGATAGCCTTATACATAGTTTATGTAAGTCGTTTATTTGGTTATAAAACGCTCGGTTCTTTATTTCCCCAGTCTTAGCTCGAAAGTAGAACGAAGCACATGTATGATTCGCCTTTCCGCTCAGTGAAAACTCATTTGCTTAATATGAAAGATTTACAGATAACACTTACTACCTATTAAACGCGTACGATCTACGATATTCCCCAAAGAAACATCGCCTGATTAAAGTGATATAACTACATATGTATACTGTCTAATTAAAAACGTATGGGACTTTCCTTTACAGAGTCCCAGTCTTGGTGTCTTTGAAAACCTGGTTTAAACTTACACACGTACTGATAACACTTTATCGTAATTTCTTTAATGAGTAATGCTAACACTGAATAGTATGCGATAAATGCAAGTCTTGTATGTTGGATATATTGTAGGTAAATATGACTATATTTCTGTATTACTAATACGATAGTAATGGGTTGGTGAATATCAATAGTCAAAATATCCCTTATTACGTTTGTTACAGTGAAAACAAAATAATTTAAGCTTTTCTATTTTGTTTCATTTATTAACCTTGAAAGCTAGGTAATCATTTTTCACTTGCCTATCGTAGACCTTATATGACTTTAATGGTCAGTTGTCTTTTATCTGACCTGAATAAACTATCTTTAAACATGATCCATCAAATGTGTACGCGTATTACTGAATAAACTACAAACATTATTATTTTATTTGTTTGTTTTTGATTTTGTCCCAGCGAAAAAAAGGGATAAGCCTACTAGACGTCTACAATGAGTGATATCTGTACAATTGTACATAATATTTAACGTTTTGGTAAGTTTTGATATTTATTTGTAGCGTGTTTTGTGATGTAACAAAAGCGTGTACACCACATAAAGTGACTTGTCTATGTATTCTTTCTAGCAAATAATTTCATACAAGTTCTTGTACTACATCGGGGCATTGTTAGGATTGTAATTTCTAATTAAAACAGGGCATAATATATTGGAGAAAAATAGATTCACTTGACAATATCACGATTCACTTGAAGTGCCAAAGTTTCGGAAATTTAGATAAAACAACAATAACTCTTATTCATACATAGATAGGCCTACTGATCCGTGGTTTACAAGATTTGTTATACGGAAATACAATTGAAAATAACAACTTACCAAAACAGTGCGAACAATCCTCTCGATTATCCCAAGTAAAAGCGACCCTCTCGGAAGGGCGACTCCACTATGGAATAGCCCCCCCCCCCCCCCCGTCACAATTGAAAAAAATCCCCCTCCCCAACGGAAAAGTGCCCCCCCCCCCCCACCGGACAAGCGGTAACGCCTACTCGCTACTCGCGATGAATTAACAGTACAAATTTTGCCAAAGACGATACAGTGCTGAGGTATTTTAAGTGTACGTGTTATGTATAAGCAAAGTCTTCTACATGATTGTTAAGACAGGATTATTAGTGTACAACCTGATGAAGGGAAATTGTATTATTTTAGAATTATGTTTGCCTTCTTTATATTCTCTATATACGTACCTAATTTATATATACCATAAAAAACAAAAAAGGCTCTGATAAATAGATCAAACGTCAGAAATCGGCGAAATGTTTAAATCATACATGTCAACATAGCTTATCTGGTTGTTGGAGTAGATTCTAGATTTCATCAAACCCAAGCTATGGCCATTCCTGGTACTTTTTTAATTCCTTTATCATGGTATTAGAAGATCACAACTTACTGATACTGACGCATGCTCCACGTAAACCTTCAACACTCGATTTAATTGAGAAAGGTTTCTTATACAAGAATCTACATAAAATTTCTTATTTCTAAAACAAACCAAAAAGTGCTATAGTGTATAAGACCGATTGACGAAAAGCAAATCCTAAGATGTCTGTAACGTCACTTATGCTATCTTTTATACCATAACGTTATTAGGGTTAAGTCATCGTAGCACTGTCACATGATCATAAATGTATGTAAAATGTACACAATTTGAATCTTTCTGTCGTACAATTACTAAGGCATCAATCAAAATATCTCTATATAGATACATTCAATATTAGGAAGATGGAAATATATTGCTCGATGTAATTTTAAGCCGCTCCTAGAGAGCTGTAATACAGGACCCATTTCCGTTCTCGATGAGTGCGCATAATTCAGTACCCTGCATACTTCAACTATATACATAGATATTACTAAATAGAAATATAGAGTCTCTGACACTCATCTGTGGTTATGCATTGTCTTCTGATAGTCTTCTCCAAATAATTAGTCATAGTCCATGGGTGCAAATCTCCACATGCCCGACATCCTGGACAACCAGTTATGTTTGTACGGCAGGTATCATGTTGTTTTCTAAACATGATTTTCAGGTTTGATTCCCTAAATTACGTGTGATAAAGTCTTTACCAGAATCACTGTTGTTTACTACTAAAATGTATAAACTATAATGAGCAGTTAAAACATCTTTTTCCATGATGTACATAAACTGTAAGTAGGTAACCGATTGCACTCCGTGATGTAGATACACTTTTAGTAGGTAACCGATGTCACTCCGTGATCTTCGCTTGATGTTTTTTTATGACTACTAGGCCGATGAAAATTATAGAAACTGCTGCTTAAGTATGACACAAGGTTAACAGGAGTTAACTTACTGTATCACAACACTTAATGTTCTTATCTTTGTTTATCAAGGTAGGAAGTACGATTTGTGTGAGTAATGATCGGAAAGGAGTCCGGATCCGAAATTGAGGAATTGACAAAAAGTAAGAAAGGAACGGAAAATAATACAAGCTATTCATGAAATTCATAATGTGTTTTCTTAATCATGGATTATAAATAATTTAGTTTATAAGAAATACAAGATGAAAATTACTAACTAATTTGGTATGGACTGCTTTATTTATTTTTATTGTGCAAACATTTCCACGTGTTATGTAAATATTACAACACGTTGAAAACGTATAACAATATTGAAGTGTCAATATGATCTTAACGTTGATCTCATTTACCTTCATGTAGGTAACAAAGGTCTAACTATAACATGCAGCTGCTATGACATGACTCTGAGACAAATAGATTTTTTCTGTAACATTTCAAATAATATTTCCCCCAAACATTTCCTTATTAAATTGTGTTACATCTTGTGAATTTATATATAAAAACGTAACCGCTTAGGAAAGTGACACAATGTCCTGTTACATTATTCACTCTGTATCAAAACATGATCAAATCAAGAGTAAAGGAGAGATAGATGTTACGTTGATTTAAACAGCAATACAGAACACAATTCATCTTATCATCATAGTATTTTCACTCTGTGGACAATACATACGAATCACGAATCATTTTCCGTTCCGTTTTCTGCTTGAGTGTTACCCTTCACTATGCCCATTGTTCAATATAAAAGCACGAAATCAGCCTATTCTTCTGTATAAGTACTTGTAAGAGAAGTTTTTATCATTCAGTATATGGGTTACATTATAAACAAGCACCACACACATTCTGTCTGTCTGTTCAACATGTGTGAGGAACTTTAATGTCACAATGACACGATTCTGGTCTGTATTAAACGTGTCACTGTGTGCATATTGGTACTGTCTTCCTAATAATACCTATATATAATCATATACATATCTAAATGATGTATGGATTTACTTGCCAAATAACACCAGTAAAAGCGAGCCTTGAAGAAATACAGTATTTAGACCGCTAGGTGGGAGGATTGTAGAGAGAACCGCGGACATCCCGTTATATAATAGCAGACAGAGTGTACTCAAAATAATTTATACAGAAAGAAAAAAAGAGGAATAGAAGGAAGAGAGACATATCTTGAGATCTAAGAGTGGGATGAATGTTACGTCATTAGGATATATATTGAATATGTCATAAAATACTTGTTTTTCAAGTGCATGTCATGCCAGTCGGTTCGAACAAATGCTGAACAAAACAAAACTAATCTGGCTAGATAGCATGGTATAAGCTGCCGCTGGCATTGAGCATTCCGTGATTTTCTGAGACGTCGCCGAAAAGCTGTTGTATTGAGGCCATCCAATCTAGCAAAATTAACAGAGTTTTACAATTTTAACAACAAATCAACGTTTTAGTAAAATCCACTTCTTACCACATGATTTTAAAATAATAATAAACAAATATTTGAGAACATTATTTTTGTTTTCAAATGCATTGAACTGTTTTTTCTGTGATTCATGTCCTGATAAAGGTAGTTTTGTGCTTATATCAATATACTTATTCATATTTATCGTTCAATCATATGACTTTACAAACACGCTCCTCTGAATCATGTAAACCAACTCGACCACAATTAAACCTGTGGGTTCAGTTTTCCTCGATTCAAGGTTATCGCAATTCCTGTTTACTAACACTGAAGTCATTAAATTTGTTATTTCAGTGACTTGTCCTCATGTCTGTTATCTCATCCCGGATGTAACGGTATGTTAGTCACCCTTTTAATATACCCAGACCTCACGCCGGTAAATATCCCCGATAAAACTCCATTTTCTTTAAAAAGCATTTACTGCCACGTAAACTTCTTAAGTATTCCCTTAAAGTTTGACATCTAGATTTTACGAATGATGTATACTTGTAAAGTCCTGCAAAAACATGTTAAAATAGAGAATAAAATTCAATTCAATGAAAATATAAACATTTAAAGTGTTGGAATGCCTGTAGAATATGTATCTGATCAATGTTTCATTGAAGATACTTGCTTTATCCCGGGATCTGAAAGACAAAGGCAATATATGATCATCACGACAAAATCTCTGTATCGCTCCAGATGATAATTGTTTGGGTTAGGATGAAGATTTAACGGTGAATTGAACCTATAACAGTGAATTGGACCTATTTTATTTCGCGAACTTACCTCTTCAGACATACTCGCGAATTTATAATTTCCCGAACGCTGACTAAGAAATGACTTTAAATTCGCGAATGATGAGCTATTAAAATCATGGACTCTGCGATACTCCTATATCGCTAGCCAATATCTTGGTCCCCATTCTAAGGTGTTATCTTCGTACAAATTATCACGAATGATTTGAATTCGCGATTGAAACAACTCCGGTATTAACGCAAAAATGAATCCCTCACGAGATATGTGATTCACAATATTATGAACCGATGATGTCCTATGTAATTTAGGTTTTGCCCATTGCCTCTACAGATCAAGGTTGAATCACACTGTGACTACTAAAGTATGTTCGTACTTATTACACACTGTCAAATTAAACTGATGTCGATCACAGACAAATCAGGATTGGAAAATCTAAACATTTAAAAAGAAAACAACAAACACTGTCAAATTTGTCAAACTCTGAACGTTACGAAGTGCTGTTACGTTTTGTAATGTTGTAAATAGCTGTTTACATAATCAATCTCGAGTTAATCCTGTAATGCTGGATTAATGGGCCGGGGTCACCCTTACTTCTGCGCCGAATGAAATCAAGTCGGCTTTCTTATCTTATTCTGGGTTTCAGCCAACATGTTACAAATGATGAAAATCAGTACTGTTAGCTCAATAAGGAATTAAGGCGATAATTCATGTGTATTGATTCTTAAATTCAGGAAAAATATCTATAACTAATATTACATATACATGTATGTATACGTTAAGAATGCAACAGATCGTCTTGCATCAGCATTACGATAATATTGGATGCGAAACAATATGTCAACTGTAGGTTAATCGATATACTTAGGTTAACCATACCTCGGGTTAATCAATATACTTCCGTTAACCATACTTTGATTTTCAGGGTCATGGTATTCTGATGTGGGTCGAAGTTTGATATGAAAACAACACCTTTAATTATCCTCTTCCAGGTAGTATTTACCTGTACATAGACCTTTCTGTAGGTTGCTACGCTAGTAAGTGTGTCACATTGGCCTGTCTTCTACGACCTACATGGACGTCATTATTGTAAGCCGTAGATACTCTGCATGTTAAATATCTATGTACATTTGTATGTGTCAAGGCGTTATGCAGGGTCATACCATCGTCATTAAAAAACCCACAATTAAGTATCCTATCATCCATACTAAAACGTCATTGCTTGAATGAACATTGCTCTGCTTTGTCTAAATAGGACACAAATAATAGGCATTTTAAAAACATTATTTATACTCTTTCAACCTTTTAACATTTTTCACGCAAAGCCAACGACAGAATAACATCTGGTGACGGAAGAGACCACAATCAAATACATTGTATGTATGATGATGGGAGTCACCGCGACATGATCACATGAGGTGACGAGAGATACAGCGACATGATCACATGTGGTGACGAGAGATACCACGAAAGGACCACATGAGGTGACGAGAGATACCGCGACATGATCACATGTGGTGACGAGAGATACAGCAACAGGATCACATGTGGTGACGAGAGACACATAGACAGGACCACAGGTGGTGACGAGAGATACCGCGACAGGATCACATGTGGTGACGGGAGACACAACAGGATCACATTTGGTTACGGGAGATACCGCGACAGGATCACATTTGGTTACGGGGGACATCACAAAAGGATCGCATGTGATGACGGGATACAACAAGACAAACCATATGTTGTGAAGGAGACACCACAGCATGATCAAATGTGGTGACATTGCATTGTTAAATACACGATGTATGTAGCTCGCAGACTATTAAACTATCCAATAGAGATAGCAATGAATTCCCCTCATTAACTGTCGTTCCTTCATTGTGCCATAAATTGTTGGTGTTTGTTTATCAAGTAATACATTTTTACTTTTTACCTTTAACCATGTTTTTAATCTTTCCTATACTTCTACCGCTATTGACTTATGATAAACCGTTACTGTAACGATTACTCAAAAGAGAGAGAAAGCATGTTCGACTATGATCAAATGGCAAATCGAAATATCAAGGTAGAGTAATGTCTTTTCTCTTTTCACAAGATATTCGATAGCATTTGACGAGTAATAGTATAAACTAGGACTGGTTAATATATGGTAGTCCCGTATGACTGTAAATCAGAACGACACGATCGTAGATAACAGGAACACCACTCCCTCCTCAGATATATATATCACCATATGCACTTCCGACGAGGTTAACAATGTGATAATAAATAACATTTGTAAGAATACAAATATATTTCATTGTCTTGTATTTGTTAGCTCAGTCTTATCCTAACTGAAACAATACAATCTAACAGGCACCTAGGTGTGTCAAGACAAATGACAATGTAAAACGCTACACACAGGTAGACAAATATCCGAATGCTGAAATAAGACCTTAGATAAATTACGACTTTGTACCTCTAAGCTGAAAATTATCAATTAAAAATCCTTGAATCTACAGTAACCACCATTTGTCC